>NC_057795.1:505927806-505941540 GCF_018294505.1 Triticum aestivum
GGGGTGATTAGACACTAAGTACCAAAGTTGCAGTTTTTAAGTTTCTTTAAAGTTTGAGTGGAGTTTAGGCACAAGTTTAACATTCACAACATATAGCAAGCAAGCATGCAAAGAGTATATGAGCAGCGGAAAATAAAGCATGCAACTTGCAAGAATGTAAAGGGAAGGGTTTGGAGGATTCAAACGCAATTGGAGACACGGATGTTTTTGGCGTGGTTCCGATAGGTGGTGCTATCGTACATCCACGTTGATGGAGACTTCAACCCACGAAGGGTAACGATTGCGCGAGTCCACGGAGGGCTCCACCTACGAAGGGTCCACGAAGAAGCAACCTTGTCTATCCCACCATGGCCGTCACCCACGAAGGACTTGCCTCACTAGCGGTAGATCTTCAAGAAGTAGGCGATCTCCTTGCCCTTAAAAACTCCTTGGTTCAAGTCCACAATCTTGTCGGAGGCTCCCAAGTGACACCTAGCTAATCTAGGAGACACCACTCTCCAAGAAGTAACAAATGGTGCGTTGATAATGAACTCCTTGCTCTTGTGCTTCAAATGATAGTCTCCCTAACACTCAACTCTCTCTCATAGGATTTGGATCTGGTGGAAAGAGGGTTTGAGTGTAAAGCAACTTGGGGAAGGCTAGAGATCAAGATTCATACGGTAGGAATGGAATATCTTGGCCTCAACACATGAGTAGGTAGTTCTCTCTCAGAAATAGGATGTTGGAAGTGTAGGTTCAGTCTGATGGCTCTCTCCACGAATGAAGAGGAGGTGGAGGGGTATATATAGCCTCCACACAAAATCTAACCATTACACAAAATTTACCAAAGTCGGTTGGACCGAATTGAGAAACTCGGTCGGACCGATTTAGCAAATTTAGTGACCGTTAGGATTTTCGGTGGGACCGAAATGCAACTCGGTAGGACCGATATGGTTAGGGTTAGGGCATAACGTAATCTCGGTGAGACCGATTACACAAACTCGGTGGGACCGATTTTGGTAATTAGCTAACCAGAGAGTTGGTCAGGCAAACTCGGTTTGACCGATTATCAAACTCAGTGGGACCGATTTTGATAATAAGTTAACCAGAGATTTTGCATTGTAATCTCGGTAGTACCGATTGCTCAAACTCGGTGAGACCAATTTTGATAATGGACATACACAGAGAGATTACAATCCCATCTCGGTGAGACCGAGATCCCTATCAGTGAGACCTATTTGCCTAGGGTTTGTGGCAGTGGCTAAAACATCCAAACTCGGTGGCGCCGGATAGAAAGAATCAGTGGGGCCGAGTTTGACTTTAGATTTAGGACATATGTGTGGAAGTGGGAAAGTAGTTGAGGGTATTTGGAGCATATCACTAAGCACTTTGAAGCAAGAGGCTCATTAAGCAACACCTCATTCCTCCTTGATAGTATTGGCTTTTCCTATAGACTCAATGTGATATTGGATCACTAAAATGTAAAATGAAGAGTCTTGAGCTTGAAGCTTGAGCCAATCCTTTGTCCTTAGCATCTTGAAGGAGTTCCCACATCATTTAGTCCATGCCACTCCATTGTTGAACTTATCTGAAACATACTAGATAAAAGTGTTAGTCCAACAAGAGATATGTTGTCATTAATTACCAAAACCACCTAGGGAGCACTTGTGCTTTCAGTAAAGGAGCAACTTACTTATCATACTGGGGAAAACAGCAGGAGTGCCATTTGTAACACAGTTTAATTGCATCTTATCACTAGAGGCATTAGATTAACAATAACACTGGTTAGGCATGTCCCTAAGGTAACATTGTGATCGCTTCATTTTACATGCGCCCTTACATTAACAACATTAAAAGGTTGGTATAAGGACATGCGACAGTGGACGCATTAGCACAATGTACCTACAAGGAGGCATAAAGTGGTGATGCCAAGCTTGTTCACGCTATGTGAGGGCAGCAAACCTAATCCTGGAGACCTTTTACTATGTGAGGGCAGCAAATCTAATCCCGGAGACCTTTTACAATGTGAGAGCAGCAAATCTAATCCTGAGACCTTTTACTATGTGAGGGAAGCAAATCTAATCCTGAGACCTTTTACTATGTGAGGGCAACAAATCTAATCCTGAGACCTTTTACTATGTGAGGGCAGCAAATCTAATCCTGAGACCTTTTACTATGTGAGGGCAGCAAATCTAATCCTGGAGACCTTTTACTATGTGATGGCAGCATCTAATCCTGGACATACTCTATTGACTTGTCCACCAGCCGCCACTTTCTATCCTTTTTCAACCAATAATAGACCTGTTCCTTATCCAGTGTGTACTGCGTTTTCCCATTATTTCCCTTTTCAACCAAGAGACTGGTTGAGTATCCAGTCTCTACTACTTTCACCGTATTATTTCCTCTTTGAATCAAGTCCTAAATTCATGCTACAAATTTCCCCCTTTCTTTGTTGATTGAACAAAGCCCTAGATTCGAATGCATGAAGTAGCTTTACCTCTAATAATACTAAAAATTTAGGTGGCTTTGGAAGAGCTGATGGGAGTAGAAAAAGATGCACATGCAGACACGTGGGGAGCTGGGGCAGTAGAGCAAGGCCGCTTTCGAAGAACTTATACCTGAGGGTCGCCGGGATGTCGGCGGTGGCAGGTCGAATTTGCGGACAATATGACAGGGAGGAAGAAGGGTCGGAGGACCTCCCGAGTCAGCCTGTGTCGGAGAGAACGGCACGGGCAGAGGATCGGGCCCCTCCGGCAGCTGTGGGTTTCCTCCCTTGGTGGCGATGGCCGCGTGAACGATGCACCTTTTAGTCCTCTACACACACCGGACGAAGGGATCCGGCCGGATCTATGACCAGCGGTGAGCAGAGAGAAAATGTTGCTACCGCTGTCTTTTTTATATCTGGAGAGGATGAGAGAATGAAGAGAGCAACCCTAGTAAAGCAAGCGATCAAGCCCCTGCGTCCATATATAGTGGAGTGATTATCTTTTTTCTCTCCACAACAAGCGTTTCAATTTGTGTACGTGGCATTAAAGAAAAGAAACTCTCTATTTAAGGTGACTACTCTATGACTCCTACTTACTACTACAATATTGTTTACTTGTGCTCCCCTCCCCTCCATTCATTGAACAACCCCACGGGTGAATAAACATACAGTAAGTATTGTATTTATATAGAATGAACAAGCTTGAACTATTTTTGCGTAGTTAAAAGTTGAGGGCGGGGCTTTTCCCGGGCAGTACGCGCGACAGTTTTTGGGTAGGCGGTTTGACAGAGAGGCGAGGAGGGTGAGCGAGTGGGGCTGTGCGATTTGACGGCACGTTACTGCTGGAAAGACTTGTGATATGACCACTCACTATTGTCATGAATTACTGGCGCTCCGAGTTGGGTGATGCCCCCCTTCCGTTCCACGCTCTAATCTGGTGCATGACACGTCGACCCAGATGCTGGCTCTCCCACATGTCGGAGTAGTAAGAAGGAGCAAAGAATGATGCGGTATATACTAGTACTATACTACTCCCTTCGTTCCTAAATATAAGTCTTTGCAGAGATTTCACTATAGACCACATACGAAGAAAAATGAGTGAGTCTACACATAAAATGCATCTATATACATCCGTATGTGGTCCACAGTGAAATATCTACGAAGACTTATATTTAGGAACGGAGGGAGTACTACTCAGGTCGGAGGAGTGCGAACCACGGCAGCCCAGTGAACCAGCCGTGTGAACCACGGTAGCCCAGTGAACCAGCGGTAGAAAACAATGTGGTGATATGGCCATAAAGAACAATGTGCTACGGTCCACACTGTAGCATGTACAGTAACACTCCTCTTTGTTTGGATCTCTGAGTTAGAGCTAGTTTGGGTTGAAATAGCCTCAAATTATCGAAACAAGAGGGGTTAAGAGATAGTTTGCTCTAACCCAGCTAAAAAGACTAGCCCACTGGAGAGGTTCTAATTGGGTTAGTTATCCTCGGGCCCACTAAAAGAGAACTAAAAAACTCTCACCTGCCCGTACCAGATCGCTCCCCTAAAAAAATCTCACCTGCCCACACCAGATCACTCCCCCCCTCTCGCACGACTCCTCTCTGTTCCCCATAGGGCCGCCCGCCCAAGCGCTGCTCGCCCTCTCTCTCCTCTGGCCGCCCTCTCCTTCCAGCCTTCGTCGCCCAACTCCGACCGCCCTCTCCCTCCGACCTTCGAAGGTCGCCCCGCCCCCCCTTCACCAGTCGTTTTTCTCCCTCTGTCATGCGCGGCGGCGCATCTACCAGGGAGGCCGCGAGAGGGGTGAGTTTGTTCGTTCCTTCTCTGTCTCACGGCCATATCATTGATCTTGCTTGCTCTAGCGCTAATTCTGATTTGGAAAAGTAGATCCTGATCAAACTTGCTATAGATTTGTGGTGCACGCATGGAATTGTTTGATGCTGCTTGAGGAGGTAATAAATCTTTCTACAGGCCCAAAGATTGAGGTCACCTTTCTAGGTATTTCAATTTCGGGCTTGCATTATTTGTAGAGGCCCAAAGATTCAGTTCACCTTTCTAGGTATTTCAATTTCAGGCTTGCATTGTTTCTAGAGGCCCAAAGATTCAGTTCACATTTCTAGGTATTTGAGTTTCAGGCTTGCATTATTTCTAGAGGCCCAAAGATTCAGTTCACCTTTCTAGGTATTTTAGTTTCAGGCTTGCATTATTTCTAGAGGCCCAAAGATTCAGTTCACCTTTCTAGGTATTTCAGTTTCTGGCTTGCATTATTTCTAGAGGCCCAAAGATTCAGTTCACCTTTCTAGGTATTTAAGTTTCAGGCTTGCATTATTTCTAGAGGCCCAAAGATTCAGTTAACCTTTCTAGGTATTTCAGTTTCAATCTTGCATTACTTCTAGAGGCGCAAAGATTCAGTTCACCTTTCCAGGTATTTTAGTTACAGGCTTGCATTATTTCTAGAGGCCCAAAGATTAAGTTCCCAGTCGGCGGCAAGTGGCCCTGCTACCCATGCTGGTGTCGACCTCAACTCGCAAGGGCCAGCGTCGGAGGGGTTCCCGGGGCTTGGGCTCTATAGAGCCTTCCTCTAGAGCGACGATGGCGAGCTCCTCCCTCGGTGCGTGAGGGGCTCCGGGCTCCCTCCTTATCGTGAACGACTTCCGTGATGAGTTAGCTCATTCTTTATTTCATGAAGTGTTTTTTTTATTTTGTGAAGCTTGATTGACGACTTGTATGTTTAAGTGGGATATCTCATTTGTATGGACAAAGTAAAAATTATCATGTTTTGCATGCTTGATTTGTATAGATGGTTCGTTTATGTCAATTGTGAGCGGGAGGAGGCCACAGAAGAGCCGGCCACACCAAGAGGGTGCTTGGATCCAAGGGACTTATTTTAGTCTGACTAAAAATAGGGTCCAAAGTAGTCAAATGATTGAGATAGAGCATTTATTGTCAATCTAACCCTGCCATCCATACACCTCTTTGGTTTAGAGTTAGTTCAGGGTTAGAATCTAACTCTAACCTCTAACTGAGTTAGAGTTCTCCTCGTCTCGGTTCATCGCCATCATACTTTCCCCATTCCTGTGTTTTCAGTATCCTGCGAATCAAAGAGGCCCTTTTTTCGGGAAAAATCAAAGAGGCCCTTAGACTGGTTTAGGTCCGGTCATTTTTTATAAACGTGTTATGTCCAAAATTTAATGAACGTGCTCCGGTTTCCACGAAAATAATCCGGTTTCATGTAGTAATTCATTGATTTTTTTATTCTTCTGCAAGGGGTTTGCATGTAATTCATGAGGTCTGAAATGTAAAGTACCCCGACATATGCTTCGAGTCGTGCATGCACTATGACCCAGATGCTCTATGCCCCACATGTCGGCAAATGGGAGCACGTGGAAATAGCCTAGGAGTACATATAGGAGGATAAATGCGTGAAAAAATATGTACTGTGAAGCGTAGCCGCGGTTCGAAAAGGACACCTAAAGTGATGACAGCTATAGGTCGCACGCACCCAACTAGTGGTACTAGACATACGACTAATTTTTCCCTCAAAAAAAAGAGGCACGAGTGCTCAGTACTCCTATTCTATAAACACGAGTCCCATCTGACAACAGCGTCCGTGCTACAGCTAGCTCTCCTCCCTCATTTCTCTCTTCTAATTCTAAACTCGGCCGACGCCCAGTGGGTGGGGTGGGTTTGCTCAAATGCGGCCCCACCTCACAGTGAAAACATTACGACTGGAATAAAAAATGCCATAGACTCCCTCCATTCAAAAATATAAGCCTTTTTAGATACTAGTTCAAATGGAATACATCATACAGATGTATGAAGACATAGTTTAGAGTGTAGATTCACTCATTTTGCTCCGTATGTAGTAGTCACTTGCTGAAATCTTTAGAAAGACTTATATTTGGGAACGGATGGAGTACTATACTAATAAAACATTAAGGCCATGAGGCGATGCAGTGCTAGTTACAGGAGGCAAGAAGAAGAGATGCATCCATCGACGACGTCCACCTCCTCGACTCAGGGCGCCGGCCCACCGAACAGCGCCTAAGTAGCAGCGGCTTTCGTGGCCAGGTCGACGTGCTTCTGAACAATGGCGTCCAAAGATTCCAGCCGCTGGAAGAAGGCCAAGGTCTTTCTGTCCTCGCTTGCCTTGTAGTGGCCTATGTAGACGATTTCCTCGCAGACATGGATGTGCAGGTCGACAGTTTCTTGCATGGCGAGGCACTGCGCGGCGAGTGCGACCTCGAGGTGCACATTCTTCATCGCGACCTCCGGCACCTGCAGGGCCACCAGGGCTTGAAAGAGTTCATCACCATGTAGGCCAATGAGGGTGGTAGGCAATGAGGAGCCTGGGCGCGCGGGCTGGAGCAGTACGGCAAGGTCGTCCGCGTGCTTCGTGATGGCGGTGAACTTGCGGATGGAGTTGACCATCATGTCGTCCATACGAGAGGCGAAGCCGGCGTCAGCGAGGGCTACGATGCCTACGGTCGCCAGCACCGTCTGGAAACGCTGCGTGGTGCAGGGCCGCAGGCCGGCGCCTTGGATGATTTGGCACAGCCGACTGCCGCTCGCATCCATCGCCTCCATAGGTGCTTGTGGCTTATGGTCACTTGGTCTTGGATTGGAGTGAGCAATGTTGCACAGAGACTTGGGAGTAGATGGATTGGAGTGGTGGGGCGCCTTTATTATATGAGAGTCCAAACTCTATTGCATTCACATCGTGCTGGCTCTAGTCTGCTTCTCCAATTAATCCCCTCTGCATGAAATTGAGGATGCATCATTGACCGTTCAACGTCTCGGGAACCGCTACCCTCTTCCTCCTTGGCATTCAAGCACCTATGGACCCGTCGACGACGAGGTGCCTATGGTGACTTCATAAATTTCAAGATGATAGTGTCGTGCGTGTGTGCGTTCATAGGGGTGATTGTATGCGCGTGTATATGAGCGCTTGCATCTGTACTGTGTCACAAAAAACGTAAATGCATGTCAAAAAGAGACTAGTCAGTATACTCAATATTGTGCACCTCGGAGAGGAAAACGATAGAACTAGTACGTATTTGATTACGGTGCAGATTCACTCATTTTGCTCCATATGTACTCCGTCTTGGTGTAGTCTAGTCACTTTTTGAAATCTCTAGAAGGGCAAATACTCCTTTTTGGTTTACAGGGCTATACTAGCAAGTAGTTGTACGTACTAGTACAATAGTGGGCTCACATATCAATTTTGTCTCATGCAAGAGCCTGGCTATATGCATGCTCCAATGTTCGCAACTGCAACGTTCGGTTTGCGCTAGGCTCTTCGCCTCTTCAAGAAGACGAACAATGATATTACTACTATTGCTTCTACAGTGTCAAATCCACTGCTGCATGTCCGTCCACCGCGAGCGGGACGGATAGCTTGTTGTAGAAGTACTACTAAGCAAAAGCCTATCTTTGTTTGCGAGCAACATCGTGCATGGGCGAGGGAGAAGGCGTGTAGTAAAATCAAGCTTCTCCTCGTTCTACAAGTTGACGTGACACATCATAGCACTGGCCGCACATGCTTGCCTCTAAACTTGGCTGAAAGACCTGCAGTGTACAATATATTTGCTGCAACCTCTAACATTTACCCACCACAAATTAAAATATATGTGGCCGTATGCATTGTTCTGATGCAGAGGCCGGGGAGTCCCCCCTTTTCGAAAAAAACAAATTAAAATATATATTCCTGTCTTGACTAGATGAGCGTGCAAACTACAATCACCAGGGTGATAGGTAGGGCCAGAAGATTATTTTAATTTTAAAAAAACTTCGAGACGGCCACATAGCATGGAGCCGACCCCAACGATTTTAAGCTTACAGGCACGGTACACGCTATCTAGGCTACTCTACACATGAAACTGCCACACGAGCGTCCGGGCTGCGCTTGGCTCTTTGCCTCTTCGAGAAGTCAAACAATGATGGTGTACTACTGCACTGGAGGAGTACTACAGTACGCTTCTGGACATCTGACACCGATTGAACTGCCGCATGTCCACCGCGTGCAGGAGGGAGAGCGTGTAGCAAAAGCTTCTCCTAGTCTTGCCAGCCACCACGCTCATGGGCGAGGGAGGGACGCTCCTGTCTTTGCGTGTATGACAGGTGGGCCCGACAGGTGTGTGGCCAACCTGTCATACAGCCATAGGCAGGTGCAGTTAAGTCCGCGAGGGAGAGGATAATCAAACTTCTCGTTGATGTACGAGTTGACGCGACACATCAAAGCACTGCACTCGATATATTTCAATAATTTAGGGTTACCGATGCATTAATTACAACGCATGCATGCATGCCATGACTCTCCTTTTGATACTTGCATGTTTTGATTTAATGCACCTTGAAGTAGTACTCCCTTCGATTCCTTTTACTTTGCGTATAACTTTTTCTTGTTTTTCTCAGATTAGTCTGCGCGTCCGCGTTGGTTTCCATCTGTGCCCCCGCTTGATTAGTTCTGCCCCCATTAATCGCGCCAGTTTCCAAAGCAGGAAATGGCTACAGGAAAACGCGTGCAGCGCCGGATGCGGCTTGACCGCCTGGGGAAGCCAACTCAAGAGAAAAGGAAGGAGGACCAGCCAACCATTGCACGCGCATTTCCTGTCGATATTTATGCAGCTTACTCATGTGCAGGGGCAAATTTGTCCGGAAAACTCAAACTACTGCCTTCCTTGGTATGCGGGAGGACAGTTATGCGCAGAGTATAAAATATGTGACAGTAAAGCTTTGTAATGCCCCGGCCCAAGCGAGAGATGGTTGTGCACGAGGAGGGCGAGATCATGCAGACAGAACAGGAACTGATGAGGGAGCTCACTAAGGTCTCGATGGACCTCACCGTGCTCCACTGCCCCTTGTGCCTCCGCCCCTTGACGCCTCCAGTGTATGAGGTTTGAATACACCTCGTCCATTCAGCTGATTCAGCAAGGTGCAGGTTTCTTGATTGATGTGTTGTTCGATTGATTTCTGCAGTGCAAGGGAGGGCACTTGGCCTGCGTGGACTGCCGCGTCGAGCACCCCGGGAACCAGCGGTAGTGCAAGAAGTGCGAGCGCGGCAATGGCTTCGACGTGCGGAACACGGCGGTGGACGCCGTTGTTTCATCGCTGAGGGTGGAGTGCCCGCACGAAGGTTGTGGGCTCTATGTCACTTACCACAAGCCCGCCGATCACCAGAGCGTGTGTCCGCTCGTGCCCTGCAAATGCCCCGTGTCCGTCTGTGGCTACGAAGGCCCGCTGCCGGTGCTCTACCACCACATCAGCAACGCGCATCCCATGCCCGTGCACAGGATCCAGTACGGCAAGGTGCTCCAGCTGCAAGTGCCACTGTCGGAGCCACGGCTCTTGCTGTTCGCGGAGGAGGACCGCTGCGCGTTTTTCTTGGTCGGCGGCGTGCTCGACATTGGCGCGCCTATCGCCATGTCGGTCGTCTACATCAGAGCGGGGCGTCCCCACTGGCGCACTACTGGGCCAAGCTGTGGGCGAACGGCCCGCCGGGGGAGCCCAAAGGCACGACTGATGCCGTCGAGGTGGAAATGGAGGTGACAAGCAGCAAGGATCCCAGCGAGGTCGACGTGCAGGAGCTGACGTTCTTGACAGTTCCGCCCAAGCTGCTGGCCGGGGCTAAGCTTGTGTCCCTCCACATTCAGATTGACAAGCTCACGTCCTAAATGTTTCGACAGTGCCTTCTGTTTATCTTAGTAATATGCTAATATAGGGATTACCTTGGTCTACTTTAGCTTAAGAAATGGTGGCTTTTGGTGGCGATGCAACAATTACTTCGACATCAGATCGGTAATTTCCAATAGTCGAACGAATATTTTGTGTCTATTGGATATAAATTCCTTTGGGTAAGAAGTACTACTTGTCATCAAAATGGATAAAAGGAGATGTTTGTAGACGTATTTTAGTTCTAGATACGTCCCTTTTTATCCATTTTGATGACAAGCACTCCCTCCGTTCCACAATACATGCCTTCCATTTGTCATAATATAGATGTATCTAGACATGTTTTAGTATATAGGTACATCCATGATAGAGCCAATCGGATGGTTGAGAACACTATAATTCGTAGCTACAGATGCGTGTGTGACTCCCAGATGTAGAGGCCGGGGGTCATCATCCTCCTTTTCGAGAAAAAACAGACGCGTGTGTGAGAGGACGAGTGCATGCGTGCACCTCTTCTCTTCCTGTATAACGTACTACTAAACTGAGAGTACAAGTTTTTGTGGGTGGCACGATGGTGCGTGCGAGAAGTCCCGAGAGATAGGTTTAATGCGTCTGAAAAAAGGACTAGCCTAGAGCTCGCCACGCGGGTATTTATAAATTTTGAGCTTGCGTCTCGTCACATTCCAAATTACTCCACGCTGTATTGCAGACCTGTTCACAACGATCACAACCTAAACGGTTTCCCACTTAGGAGCGTATTAGTACCACGCTATATTGAATTCCAAACCTGTTCACACCGATCACAACCTAAATGGTTTCCCACTTAGGAGCGTATTAGTACTCGGTTATAAATACTAGTATGCCAAGATGACTGTACATTCCTCCTCAACTCCTCATCCACAAAAACAAACAAGTCATTCAGCATCCTTCCCTTGCGTCTGCCATGGCCAGCGTGAGTTCTGGGTCGAGAGATTGCCACCAGGGAGAGGTGAGCATGGAAGCGGAAGCACGAGAGATGTCCCGCCTCGCTGCGAGAGCAGCCGACATGTCCCGCCGCACGGAAGTAGCAGCACAGAGGTCCCGCCGTGCCGCTGAAGCAGCACTGAGGTCCGGCCGCGCCGTGGAAGCAGCAGAGATGTCCCGCTGCGCCACGAATGCAGCAAAGATGTCCCGCCGCGCGGCGGCGGCCTGGGAAAATTTGTCGCGGGCAGGCGACGACTGTTACAGGCACATGCATGCGATCGTCCATAGCCAGATGGATCAGATCTCCGGCTTGGCGAGGTTGTAGGACGATGTGAGAGCCTCGTTTGAACAGGCTACCGGCGTCATCCAGCAACTAAGGGAGGGCAATGAGAGGCTCCGGGCCGAGCGCGACCTGTTGAGGGAGAAGATCGTCCGAAGTGCGGACCAGTAGGAGGAGACCAGTGCCTTGTTGAAGAGGACCGGCGTCATCGTCAAGAAACTTATGGACGAGAATGACATGCTCCACAACAAGCTCCAAAGGCTGGTGGAGGAATCCGTGGATGTTCTCAAGCAGCGTCTTGAGGACATGAAAGAGATCATCGCCGCTTGCCGCAGAGACTAGTTCCCGCGGCCTGCAGCAACACATCAAGAAAGTAGAGATCAACGAGCCAGATCCTTATCTTCCTTCTTCTTTTGCGCTTGTGTATTTCGGGTGTAGCCGCATGTGGCTTTTTTAATTATCTTTCTAATTATGTAAGACAATTAATCATCCTTATCTTTCTGTGGAAGATCAATGTTGAGAGGCTGGAATGAAGAAAACTCTTGCTGTGGCGACCCTGGCGTTGCTGTTCTATTAGGTGCTGCTGGGCTTCCTTCAGTTTCCTGGTTTCTTTTGATGTGATAATCGGTTTAGGATGTGGATTGTGTCGTCGGTTGGGAAATGTTGGGTTCTAGCGCGGATGTTTAGCCTTTGTTGGCCTCTTGGGATGTTGTGATTTCAATCTGGTACTCCCTCCTCATAATGTAAATCGGAAGGGGCAAGCCCTTCTTTGATAAAAAAACTCATCCTTATATATTCATCAGTCTTGCTATAAGTCGCAGTAGATGCTATATAGGTCTGTCGGATCTTACATCAAGATCCGTGCTTTCATATTTTCTTTTTTCTCTCTTAAATCTTAGTCGAGAGAGACATAGCCACCCCATTAAACAGAGGCTCGGGCGCCATTAATGGAGACCTTGGGAGAGAGGTGGACGGCAGATGGAGGTCAAAGGGCTCTCCTCCCGATAAGCACGCGCAGGGGTCTGATCGCACGCCTCTTGTACTCAAATAGCTAGCCTGCATGACGCCTCCTAGCTAATAAAAAATGGGGACGCGTGGCGGCACGTAAATGGTACTAGTAAGTAGAACGCCCACGGTTTCAATAATACTTGTGTTTCCGATTGTAATGTGACAACACTTGTTCCAAAATGACTTTGTTGATTGTTAATGTGTGCGCCTTCGCAAATCAGACTGCAAATTTACCACAACATGTTGGTGCCATGTCATGGCACCAAGCCAAGTTTCATTATTTTCATGCATGTTTTGAATTTACAGGAATTAAAAAACTAAGTTTCTCAATGTTTCCAACCCAGCCACGACGCCTAGAATTTTGAATTTCATTCCCATTTCTTGCATGGAACCTAGAAATTTACCCGAGGACACACATGTGATTTTTCAACCAACTTTGGTGCACTAGAACATGTGCTTGTATTTAAAATTTGAATTATGCACACAAAGGTGACACGTTCCCTCCCAGAACCATGAGCCTTCTTGAGAGAAGCTCCAATTTGCAAGAAGCTTATACCAAAATTTGTTCCTATTCGGCCAAATTTTTTTACCACGGCATGGTACTACCATGACATGACACCATGCCAAGTTTCATGATTTTAAAACCAAGTTTCTCAATGTTCTCGACTGAGCCACGATGCCCAGATGTTTGAATCTTATTCTCATTTTTTGCATGGGAGTAGAAATTCACCCGAGGACACAAATGTGATTTTTCAACCAACTTTGGTGCACGGGAGCACGTGCTTGTAGTTAAAATTTGAATTATGCACATTAAATGACCAAAAACTCAATTAATGTGTAAATAAGGCCAAACGAAGCCGGAATAATTCCAAAATTTAACAGGGCACTCATGTAGTTCTAAGTTGCCTTTGTAAATAAACTCAAGGGGGACAATGTATATCGTTTCGCACTCAAAGGTGACACGTTCCCTCTCAGAACCACGAGCCTTCTTGAGAGAAGCTTCGATTTGCAAGAAGCTTATACCAAAATCTGTTCCTATTCGGCCATTTTTTACCACAACATGGTAGTACCATGACATGACATCCATGCCAAGTTTCATGATTTTCAGATGTGTTTTGGATTTACAAGAATTTTAAAACCAAGTTTCTCAATGTTCTCGGCTGAGCCACGATGCCCAGATGTTTTAATTTTATTCTCATTTCTTGCATGGGACCTAGAAATTCACCCGAGGACACAAATGTGATTTTTCAACCAACTTTGGTGCACGAGAGCATGTGCTTGTAGTTCAAATTTGACTTATGCACATTAAATGACCAGAAACTCAATTAATGTATAAAAAATGACAAAC
>NC_057795.1:505941777-505956633 GCF_018294505.1 Triticum aestivum
CTTATGCACATTAAATGAGCAGAAACTCAATTAATGTATAAAAAACGACAAACGAACCCGGAATAATTCCAGAATTTAATATGACACTAATGTAGTTCTATGTTGCCTTTGTTAAGAAACTCAAGGGCGGGGGGGGGGCAGCATATATCATTTCACACTCAAAGGTGACACGTTCCCTCTTAGAACCACGAGCTTCCAAATCGGCCCAATTTTTTTACCACAACATGTTAGTGCCATGACATGACACCATGCCAAGTTTCATGATTTCCAGCCGACTTTTGGATTTACATGAATTTAAAATCTAAGTTTCTCGATGTTCTCGACGGAGTCATGACGCCCAGATGTTTGAATTTCGTTCTCATTTCTTCCATGGGACCTAGAAATTCAACCAAGGACACACATGTGATTTTTCAACCCACTTTGGTGCACCGGAGCATGTGCATGCAATTCATATTTAGATTATGCACATTAAAAGTCCAGAAACTCAATTAATGTATAAAAAGGCCAAATGAACCCGAAATACTTCCAAAATTTAACAGGGCACTCATATAGTTCTATGTTGCCTCTATAAATAAAATCAGGGGGAGGCAGCGTATATTGTTTCGCACACAAAGGTGACACGTCCCCTCTGGGAACCACGAGGCTTGTTGAGAGAATCTCCGGTTTTGCAAGAGGCTTATACCAAAACTTGTCCCAATTCAGCCAAAAATTATACATATGAAAACAGGGTTTAGATTATCCCGAACATCTCGCTACCTAGA
Source organism: Triticum aestivum (assembly GCF_018294505.1). Lineage (NCBI taxonomy): Eukaryota > Viridiplantae > Streptophyta > Magnoliopsida > Poales > Poaceae > Triticum > Triticum aestivum. The sequence continues at coordinate 505,942,539 of NC_057795.1, forward strand.
CCAATAATGTACTATGATTTGAATTCAACATAAAATGGATACAATTATTTGAATTGGAGAGCGTATGGTACATGTAGTTCATAGTGAAATATGATTACTGCTATATGCATGTATTTTTGTTATCAAGATAATATTTAAATTATTGTATAACTTGACAACAATCGTATTCAAATAAGGAAAATTGATTCAAATTTAGTCCATATGGTAGATGACAATATATATGTTCACATGGTGGAGTAAAATGTTCAGATATGATGGAAGATCAAAATGTATGACTACATCAATTATAAACCGCAAGGCACCTAATGATATATTCGAATTCAACATAACGTGGATTCAAAAATTGAAATTCGAGATCATGGCATCTGTAATCATATAAAAATGGACATTACTCTTTCTTTGGTGGAAATTGATTTGTTTTTTGTTGTTGTTGAGGGAAGTGCGAATCGATTTGGTACTGTGTAGGGTAATCTTGTTCTCCCGATTTTTTTACATTTTTCTTGTAGTTTTTTCAATGGCATCTATAGCAATATAGTAAAATGGGACATGACTCTCTTGTGTCCTGTATGATTTTTTTTACATGTTAAGTTTGTTCTGCCGAACAAGGAATCCGCACCTTGTTATCCCGAAATATTCAAGCTCGAGTATCTTTTGTCTCACCTGCTTTGAAACTCTCGCTTCTTGAGCCTGCGTCGCGCCTTGTTATCCCGAAATTTGTACGCGCGCGAGAACTCCCTCCTCATCCGAAATCGCTCCCGCAGCCCAGACACGCGAAATCCCCCTTCTACCCCTCAGCCAGAAATGAAGCTCCACGTCGCGGTGTCAAAACCGGTGGGGGTACGCTGGTAACTTACCCTACATTTCGGACAAGAGCGTCCCTAAGCTTGGCTCCCCCTCCCCCTTCGCCCCCCATTCGTACATCGAGGCCGCCAAAACGCGCGAAACCCCACGCTCCTCTGTCGGCCTGCCGACCGCCGCCCAGCCGGAGACTCTTCCCCTACTACGTCGTCCACTGCAACAGCTCGTCGTCCCTCATCCACCGCACCGGATGAGGATCCATTGTCGATCTCGTTGTCCCGCTGGATCAGCCGCCACATCCTCCACCTCCAAGGAGCTGCCCCGATGTTCGCCTTGTCTATCACGCCACCTCAATCCCCACAGTGTCGTCTTGACCTGCCCCACCGGAACCGCAGCACCCTCACCAATTCCTCTGATGAAGCCGAGGCCAACTCGGCGCCACCAAGGAGGTTCTGCACTCACCGCTGCATTTTATCTTTTATTTGATCTCACGGGGCTGCCGGTGCTCGATACCGAGCAGACATGGTGTCTCCATCGACGGCGCCATCGCCGGCCACATCATCCACGACGTCTCTCCCCCATGTCATTGCTTCCTCGGCAGCGACTTCCACAACAGCACTAGCTGCAGCTGCTCTGGATCTCGCTCATGCTGCGGCTCTGTTCTTGCTGTCGGTCGCACTGCTGCACTGCTCCTGCTTTCGTTCGTGCTGCTGCTCTGCTCTTGCTCTCGCTTGCGCTGCTGCTACTGTTGCACGACCTCTAGCAGCTACAGGAGTTGCTGCTTTAGCACTCGCTCATGGTGCTACTGCACGACTTGCTCTCTGCTAGTGCGTTCCCTGCTCGAGCGTTTGCTGATTTAGATCACTGCTTCTCTGCTACTAGTGCTCGAATGCCCTAAACATCTATTGCAATGCTCTGTTACTAGTTCAATCAGTTTCGACAGTAAAATTCAGTTTCAACTGTGAAGTTCATTTTATTCAGTTAAGTTCAGAGTGAACAGTACTTACAGCATCTGTCAGAGTGGCCATGGTGCGGCTGATGCATTTTACATCTAGCACTTTTTGGTGATGTATTTTACATCATCTATTGCAGATGATATTAGGGTCCCACTTCAGATTAAAGTTGTCTGTCTTGTCATGCTTCAGACTCATCGCCGTACACCTTAGCGGAGCTTCTCCAACGACGGAACTGTCCATCACAGCGGAGAAGTACCCTCGGCGCCGTTTTCAGAGGTCTCGGATCTTCTCCCCCGCCTCCGACAGTCACACCAGCATCATCTCCATCCTCCACGTCCAACCCAATGATGCTGAGGTCCACAAGGCTATGCCGAAGAGGTTGTACACTCGTCGCATCACTTTGTTTCTCCATTCCTCTGTTCTTCCAATTCATGTGAGCCAAACACCCAGGTTGACTGAAATCATGTGTTTCCAAATGCTCTGTTTTGCACGTGCATTCCTATCCTATTCCTGTGTTTTTCCTGTCCCTGCGTTTATAGAATCCTCCAATTCTAAGGAGCACTTACAGATTTACTTCATTTTCAGATTGGCGTCAAAGAAAACTCTGTGTGTTATGTCCTGCTCCTGCCGTGCCATCATCCACCCCACCTGAGGTGCACCATCGAAAAAAGCGTTCACTACAGCAGAGATCGCTCCTACAGACTTTCTTTTGCCGCCTCAGATCATCTTCCCCGTTGCCGACAGCCACGCCAACTGCATTACTATCATCGACTGAGCAGATGAACCTGAGGACTACACAGTTCCGGAAGAGAGGTCGCAGTCTTTCATGTTTGCTTACGTTATACATCGGTTATTATTACCTACTACTTTATCGTTCAATCTTGAATTTTGAATTGCCCATGGGTCTCATACCGAGCCAGCAACGAATAGTATCTGGTTCATCTGGGGTCTTCTATGTGGTTCATGTTGGGTGGGCAACAAACAATAGATGATCCATTGTCTATCTTTTTAAACTGAAGCTATAATCTAACTGCTATCATTAGTTTTGGATCCATCCACTCGTTTGCTACCATCAGTCTTGATTTTTGCATGCACCCCTTAGGCCTTACAAAATCTAACTATTTTTTTATTATGCATGTCAGATATTGTACACAATCGTACTGAGCATGTAGAGAAAAATAGAAGACCGTTGCGTGCAAATATAATGTCATGTAGACGCTGCTCCATGGTGGGCGAAGTGCCCCCCCCTCTCCTGCATTTCTAGATTGTATTCCAGAGGAAGATAACTGTTCATATGGAGATTCAGAAGGAGCTGACCATGCATGTTTACCACCTTAGGTGTTTGGTCTAACCTGTCATGCTGATGTTGGTCATATCATGCATATGGCGCCTTGCATTGCTTACATTTTACATCTTATATGTCATCAGCTTAGTTTAGATTTGCTTTGTGTGAATGCCACCTGTTTGGTTTCTATATCATACTCCCACCATTCCTAAACATTTGTCGTTTTAGAGATTTCAACAAGTGACTACATACGGAACAAAATGAGTGAATCTACACTCTAAAATATGTCTATATACATCCGTATGTGGTAGTCCATTTGAAATCTCTAAAAAGATAAATATTTAGGAATGGAGGGAGTATATGGGAATTATGAAATGTCATCTTCTTTAGCCAGGCATCATATACGTGAATCATGCAATGCCATCCTGTTTAGCCAGTCATCGTATATGTGAATTGTATCGTTCCATATTTTTTTCCATAATGTATTCCATTTGTCAACAATGTTTATACATTCATCTACTCTTCCTGTGCATCAACCATTTGAGTCGGTCATGGGAAAATCTGGAGTGAAAACAAGGTCTTCTGAGCAGTCAGTGCTACCTGTCGATGCAGATTTCTTGTTGCTTACAGATAGCTCCTCAGAGGAGGATTCAGAGAGAGATGACCAGTCGTATCCCCCCCCCCCCCGAGGTGCATGCTCTAACTTGGATGGGTTATATTGCTCATATCATGCATATGGTGTCTTGCATTGCCATGCCATCTGCTTAGATTAGACATGCTTTGTGTGAATGCCTCCTTTTTTTTCTATATCAGATATGTGAATTATGCAATGCCATGTTTTTCAGTCAGTTATCATATATGTGAATTATGCACCGCCATGGAGCCAGGCATCATATATGTGAATTATCTCATGCCATCTTTTTTTTTCATTACGTATTCCATTTGTCGACAATTTGTGTATATTGAACTACTCTTCATGTGTATCAGCCATTTGAGCCGGTTATGGAAAAACCTGGAGTAACAAGGTCTTCAGAGTAGGCAATGGTACATGTTGAAGCATATATCTCGATGGTTATAGGGAGCTCCTCAGAGGAGGATTCAGAGATGGATGACCAGTCCTATATCCCACCTGAGGTGTATGCTCTAAGTTGCAATGTTTATATTTCTCATATGGTGCATATGGTGTCTTGCATTGCTTAGTTTAGACATCATATGCACAATATTGAATTCTATCTGCTTACTTTAGAGATCATACATGCGAGTGCCAGCTGCTTAGTATATGAATCAATTATGTCAATTATATCATGCCATCCTGTATACTTAGACAACATGTATGTGAATTATTTCATCCCAACCTATTTTAGAAAGACATCATATAGTTTTGTCATGTCATCCTGTTTAGGTACTCATCATATGTTGAATTATGCCATTATATCCTGTTAAGTTATCCATCATATATCTGAAACGGTGTCATGCTATCCTGTTTAGTTAGGCATCATATATGTGAAATTGTGTCAAGCTGTCCTGTTTGGTTAGACAACATATATGTGAATTACCACATCTGTCTATCATACAATGTCTTTACGTTCAATTTCTTTTCTTGTTTATCAGCCATTTGAATTGGAGGGGGTGATGGCAGTATCTAAGGGAGCAAAAGCCCGTTCTTCACAAAAGACAGTGCTACCCGTCGATGTAGATAGAACCATGGTTGTACTGGCCCACAAACTAGCCCCACCACACATAATCGAGACTCTTCCAGATTGCACACTTACACCATTGGGCAGATAACCAACTACAACCCATCTAACCGCAACCCCAGCGGATAGTAACCCACTTATAGTTGACAAAGCACCATGTCCACCACAGAGTACCCCCACACGAGCAGTTTGTAAAGCTACTGCAATGCCCAAAGCACGAATACCACCACAGCTAACCCAAACTCCACGTTTAAAGCAGAAGAGCAACTGTTCTCAGGTTAGATTCTGTAGCTATCGTCCATACTCCTTTGTTGTTGCATCACTGTATTTACTCATACCAACTACTTTCGAATTTGAAGGATCCAATTGAAACTCCAATGGCGCAACAGGTATGTTTTAAACCTATTTCTTTAACTGGATTGTTGTTCTAACTTCTTGCTCTCTGTTGATTTCAGTTTAAGTTGTATAAACAGTTATGTTCTCATGTGATGCACATTACAAGTGCTGCCAATGCTGTGTAGTTTCTCACACTTATATTCTGTCTATGCTGTTGTGTCTTAAAAATATATGAGTTGAACTATGTCTCTATCTTGATTAGGGAACATAAACTAGAATGATATGGACAATACAGTGACCATAGTACATAGATATATGTTTGTTTCATGTTGTTATCCTGTCCACCTTACTACTGAACCGGTTTACCAAAATGAGTTTGGTATACTACAAGCTAAACATGTGATGTGTCTGCTTGTTTCTCTTGTAGTATGCAAACAGAATATTGGAGAAGAGCACCCCACTATGCAATGGTAGAGAAAGTAATGCAGATAAGGTTCAAGATAGTGAGACAACCCTGTTGGTCTGCAAGAAAGGTGATAAAAACGATCTTGTAGATAGTGAGAAAACCCCACAGTCATGCGTTGATGTAGTGCTCGAGTTACTGGCCAGTACCGCTGGCACAAGCTCTTCGAACACTCTGCCTGAATCACTTCGGCTTCTTCAGTCTCAGCTACAAGCTGAAAGGCATCAGTCAGCTGTGCTCTGTGCTGCGGCAAGAAGCCGAAGGACTAAGGAAGTCCCTGCAGAATTCAGATGCGTACTTTCTTGTGCAACAACAAGCGCTGGAGGATTTAAGCGCCAAACAAGAGAAAGTTAATAAGCTTGCTAAGCATCTTGCCAGCATTATGGGTACCCAGGATATTGTTTCTTGAACTCTTCTGAAGTGGTTTCAGTTCTGGACTTGTTTTGCTGCGGCGTTTATATGTTGCTGTGTTCCCTATATTTGCACTGGTGGTGAACTTTGATGCCTAGTGGATGTAATATGTGTAATAGCCGTGATAGCCTATCATAAGTTTCTTGCTTATTTATTTCCTTGTTGTCTTGTTTATTTGTTTGCTTGTAGTCAGTGCAGTTCTTTTTCCGCGGTTTGCTAGTGGCTGCAATAACCTATTTTTTAAAACTAGGCCATCATAACCTTGGGCTAATATTTACTGTAGTGACACTGGGCCTCCTACGGGCCGTAGAAACAGTGGGCCTTCTACGGGCCGTAGAAACAGTAGGCCTTCTACGGGTCGTAGAAACATTGGGCCTTCTACGGGCCGTAGAAACAATGGGACTTCTACGGGTCATAGCATCAATGGGCCTTATACGAGCCGTATGATCGATTGGCCAAACATGGGCCAATAACAGGCCGCATTATGGCCGTAAACGGGCTAGAGTTGGAATCACCCGTTCATGGGCCGACCATAATGGGCCATCGTTAATAGGCTGTATTTGATGACACTATGAAAACGGCCCAATGTATTAACGGACCACAAACGGGCCGACTGTAACCACGGGCTGAATTTGGCCCACAAGCAAAAAATGACAGTAACGGGCCGTAAGTAAACAAATGCTCAAAATGAGCCCAAGAATAAATGGGCTCTGAGAAGGCCGAAAGATAACATGGGCTGGAAACGGCCCAACTGAATAACGGGCCCTTAATGGGTATAAAATGATACACTATTCATTACGGGCCAGTTTCACCACGACCCGTTAATGGGTCTAAAGTGATACACTATTCATTGCGGGCCAGTTTCACCATGGGACGTTAATAGGCCAAGAGTTACATAGGCCTCATATGGGCCGAAAGATGTCATGGGCCATACATGGGCTAGAAGTGAAAACGGGCTGGAATCATATTGGATGGCCAAGATGACGCTACTGGGCCTAATTCAGATAGGGCGTAACGGCCCTTGGGTTAGCGGGTTGTAAATGGGCTATATGCGAACAGGCCATTAACAGGCTTTCCATGGGCCGGCCCGTCACCTTTTGACCAAGTCAAACGGGTCGGCCTTTTCACAGGAATGGGCCTCTGTTGGGCCATGCCACGTGTCGACGTATCATAGGTGCCTTCTGTCCAATGAGTGGATGACATCTGTCCCAACAACGAGCCGACACGTGTTTCCTCCAGCCAATGATGATTTTACACGTGGAAAATCCCCATTGGTCGGGGCTATTAACGGGTTATCGGATCCAAAACCCGACCCGATAGCTTAACGGCGTTCCATTACGGTGGATGCCACGTGTCGGTCACCCTTGATGAAAGCACTTCTGTGATGCGTGATTTATCGTCATGGAAGTGGACACTTTCGTGATGATAAATTTGGTAATGTCATGGAACACTTCTACGACGGCACATGTATGACTATCTTGATTCTGTCATAAATTTGTCATGGATGTACATGCATGACAAAAAACACGACCTACTGTGACAAACACGTATCATCACGGAAGTGTATTTTTTTGTAGTGAATGGAAAAAGGATTGATTGCTCAACGAAGTAGTACCAACAAGATATATTAATCACTAGGTTACAGTAATATGTGCTTGTCTCCGAAAAGAAGGATAAAAGGATAGATTAGCAAAGCAGTCACTCCCAACGGCAGATGAAAACGATACCGACACATCTACTAAATCATCTTAACAACCTTGAAGATACGTGATTATATAATAAACTCATTTAGTTGATATATCATTATTGGATTCGTTTTATTGTGACAAAGATCCATGAAATAGCTCTCTTTATACTATGTTATAACTAGCGGATACTTCCCATTCTTATGTCTTCTTTCCTTATTAATTACGACTCCTGTGCTTAGATAAAATACGACGTTTGAGTTTGAACATAGCCAATTGCTACTTACGGTGCTAGGCCTTTTCAAGCAATGGAAGGCAGACTTGAATGCCAATCAAACATGGCCAGAAGCTTAGATAATATCACTAGTTTCTCTTGTTTATCACTTAATAAATAGTCTTATTTGTCCCAGGGAGCGAGGAGAGAAGATGACAGGTTGAGTAGAGAAAGGTGGGTCATTGTCCCAACGTAGTAGTATTTTTGTTTTGTTTTCAGCTAATCTATATAAAAATAATAGAATAAATAAAGGCAAAGGATTTGGTTCAGTCGTCAAGTACAGATTTCCTTTACCTAGAGTTGGGAACTCTGAATAGTTGTTTGAATACTGACTGCCTTCCTTGCGCTTCAATTCCTCTTATCCAATCCACCTTCCCCTGGGAGCCAAGCAGAAAAGCAAGTCCTCTAGTTATGGATGCAGTACTCACCTCACTAAACTTAGGAAGAACTAATTCAAGTAGAATTACAAATAGCGAGAAGTGGATGAAAAAGGGATCGAGCCTAGCTCGAAAATAGTTGCTCCTTCCCTCTTTCTTGCTTGCTTTACTCGGTATTTAGTGAAAGATTAGGCTTGGTAATTACAGTTACCAATGGTAAGGATTGGCATGTGAACTTTCCTTTTTATCGAGCTTGAAAAAGCAATGGGTGGGTTGGCTGTGAAAGGAGAGTAGAGTTTTTGAGTTTTGTAAGAAAAGTACTGGGTGAGGCTCCTCACATACAGAACATATTATCTGTACTCTTTTTCAAGCATGCCTCTTTTTAATGACTCTCTTTTTCAACTTCATTGTGGCATTTCATTCTGTTATCGACTAATGGTTGACACTGGAGAAGCATTGAAGGCTCCTTCCATAGATTCCAAAGCCCTGTTTGCTATTATCAGAATATTCTGACTCCCTTGTTGTCTTATTGATCTGACCAACCGCAATAACAACATTGCCATTCGGGGTTACGCGAGTCAGAGTATTAAATAAATGGAATATTCCAACATGAGCAACCGAACCATCTTCTCGTTGTCCTTCCATTCTTCTGACCCATAAAATAGTTCTTGGTCATAAGAATCCAGCTGGAGTTCGAAATCAGAGATAAGAATTGAATCGATTTCAGGCACTTCCCTCAAGCCGAAACCGGAACAGGAAACTTGTAACTTCTAGCCGAGAAGGATAAGAGAGGTTTGTCTTGCTTTGTCTTATAGTGATTGTGTGCCAGGGGTCAGCGAAGAGACGGGACGCTATTGTCTCGGACTACTTGGACTAGTCTACTAGGACTCGGGGGAAGAGACTTGTTTGTGATAGGATGAGAGATCAAGTACAGTGTTCGGTTCAAACAAGGCAACGTCTTCGTTATAAGACCGAGAATAGTATATGCACTGTCTCACCACTAGCTAGGGCCACCAGCATTAGGAAACTAAGGAAGAGTCGTATGGCTAAGGAATTCAGGCTGATAGAGCTCTTGGGAAGAAGTCAGTATCCAGCTTTCTTTCATTGATATCACAATAACAAGCGAGGAAAGGACAATCTTTCAAGAGAAGATAGGTCTTTTTTTTCATTAAGGAATTGCGGCGAGTATTGCTTGTTTCCCAGATCCGGTATCAGGACTTGTCGATAGATGGGATGGACCCACCCGTTTGACTCTTATGAATTGATAGTTAGATACTATTGCTAAAGGAAAGTAAAGATAGTGGTTTGTGTTGCAAAAATCTAGTTCAAAGTCAGGCTCCGTCAAACAGAGTCATCAAGAACGAAAAGCTGAAAGAATGACGTGTCAAACAGTGATTGCGCACATAGGTTAGTTAAGTATATGAACTATTATCCCTAACGAGAAGTATGCTGCTGTCCCAATAAAAGGATAGTTGGACGGTATCGATTGAGGGAATAGGGATAGGTGGTTAAACGTGATGATGCACCTAGCCATGTAGAACGGTGATCCATGAAGAGAAGTCGGCCAGCTATTAAGTCAGAGAAGTCATCAACCTATTACTAGTGTCAGTTCTGTTAAGAGAAGTCATCAACCTATTACTAGTGTCAGTTCTCTTCTTCCGCTCTACCAATTGAAAGTAAGTATTGATTTCACCTAATAGGGACAAAGCAAAGTAGGGTGGTCAAGTACAGTATGCCTGGAGTTTGTAGTGCCCACTAGATATCATTGGCAAGTTAAGGAAGTCTTTCTCTCTTCTGAGATATCATTGGTCAGTGCAGTGAGGGGCAACCATCATTTCTATTGCTCTGTAAAGAAAAGATATGACAAGGGTCTTGCTCCACCCAATGGAGATAAAGCACATGGATCCGTTAAGGGCATATTGAATTGATAAGAAGCACTTGAATTCTAGTGGGCCCGGCTATGCAACACTAGCCCCGGATCATTTACGTATTATCAATTGATAGTAGGGGCAGGCAGGGGAAACTCTTTATATTAGTTAAGTAAACTACGTATTGTATTGTGGGCAGGGATCCTACTTCTATGGCAAAGTAAAGAAGTGTGGAATGCGCTATCTCGACGTAAAGAAGTGTGGCTTGATAGATAAGTTGCACAAACCTTTGAGCTCGATACGATATAGTCGATCGATTAGTTCATAGACGGGAAGCTCCATTCTCTCATTGTTCGGGACCCTCATTGTTCCGTTCAAAAAGTAGTCGGCATCTTCCTTTATTCAATTAGCAAGGCAGTGCTGGTTGATTTCATCATTTCTAGGTATACCCTCTCCCTTTTCTAGGAAGGTTTGCTGCTCCGCCTGCACTAGTGAATTATTCTATTCTTCTCCTTTTGTTCAATCTGTGGGGAAATCAGAATTCACCATTGAATCCTGTAGATCAGCTCCCTTACATAATAATATTTCACTGTATCAGCTACGAGGGGAAAATCTGAAAGACAGAGGATGGAGAGTGAGAGAAAGAGTGTGAGACTTGCGCCGCTCTCCATTTCGAGGGGATTTCGACGATTCTGGGGTGATTGAACTATTTCTTTACCTGTTCAATTTCTAACGGATCAAGATATCCTCTTGTTCCGGTATAAATAGTAGCTATCTGCTCTTCCACTGGGAGAGGATTTGCCTGGGATTGTTTAAGCAATTCCTTTAATCGTCGACCCCTTGCCAATTGATTCTGACTTGTTTTATCGAGAGCAGAGGCAAATAATAGGCTTGTCACTCTACGAATTGAGCTAGTTCCAATTTGGATTTGCCAGCTACTTGTTTCATGGCTTTAATTTGAGCCGCGGATCCTACTTTGTAAACAGAAATACCCACATTAATAGCGGGTCGAATTCCACCATGGAATAGATCCGCAGATAAGAATATTTTTCCATCTGTAATGGAGATTACATTAATAGGAATATAGGCGGAAATGTCTCCAGATTGAGTCTCAACTATTGGTAAAGTGGTCATACTTTCTTCGCCTAAAAGAGGATTTAATTTCGTGGCTCTTTCTAAAAGGCGTGAATGCAAATAAAAAACATCCCCTGGATAAGCCTCACGGCCGGGAGGTCTTCTTAATAGAAGGGACATTTGGCGATAAGCTTGTGCCTATTTGGAGAGATCATCATAAATTATTAAAGTATGCCGTTCACGGTACATAAAATACTCAGCCAGGGCTGCTCCCTTATAAGGAGCGAGGTATTGTAATGTAGCAGGTGAGTCTGCCATTTCAGCTACTATAGTAGTGTATTCTATGGCCCCCTCCTCATGGAAAGTAGTTACTACTTGAGCTACGGAGGATGCTCTTTGACCGATAGCTACATAAACACATATTACACCTTGCCCTTTTTGATTGAGAATTGTATCTGTGGCTACTGCTATTTTGCCAGTCTGTCTGTCCCCAATAATGAACTCTCGCTGACCGCGCCCTATAGGGATCATCGAATCGATAGCAATAATCCCTGTTTGAAGAGGTTCATATACGGAACGCCTAGAAATTCTACTTGGAGCAGGAGATTCAATTAAGATAGATTCGGGAGCTACAATTTTGCTTCTCCCATCCATAGGTTTAGCCAGAGCATTTATAACACGACCCAAGTAATAAGCAATTTTGTCAACTGTCGCACACCCCCTTTCACATTGGGCCGGCCAATTCCGAATTTTTCTTTGTTTCTGTCAACCTTAAAAAATGATGCGCTGGATGAGATTCAAACGGGCACACCTATTTCTCTCTTTAAGCGAGCACATGGAATGCCTCGCGTTGTGTGGATGTTTTTTTAAATGTAGAAACAATAGTTGAATAATGTTGAATAAGTATTAAAAATATTGAACAAGTATTCAAAAAATATTGAATAAGTAAATTTTGAAAAGAGTATTGAAAATGTTGAATAAGTATTTGAAAAATGTTGAATAAGTTATTAAAAATTGTTGAACAAGTATTTAAAAAATATTGAACAAGTATTTGAAAATATTGAATAAGTATTTGAAATGTTGAACAAGTAACTGAAAATGTTGAATATTAAAAAATGTTGAACGAGTATTTGAAAAATGTTGCACATTTATTTGAAAAATGTTGAATAAGTATTAAAATAATGAAAAAGAATTTAAAAATGTTGAGTAACCGTTCAGATAATGTGGAACGTGTATACATAAAATGTTGATCACTTGTTATAAAATGTTTTTGACATATACGAAAATGTTGAGTGAAAACAAAAACAAACACAAGAAAAACAAAAAATGTAGAAGAAATATTAGACATATTTGAAACATATACAAAAATGTAAATAATAACCATAAGAGCAAAGGAAAGCGAAAGTGGAAACAAAATGTACAAAAGGAAAAAGGAAATAAAAACAAAGAAACGAAATACAGAAAAGAATGAAAAAACGAAGCAGAAAAAAGAATCAAAATAAAAGAAAGAAGAAGGAGAATAAAGAAAACATAGAAGAAAAAAGAAATAAAATAAAATAAAAAAGGAAAAAATCTTGAAAAAATTGGCTCGAGTAAGCTCAAGTAGTTTGCGCCCCTTGTTCTTCCTACAGAAGGAGGTTGGGCAGAGTGGCTAGTGCAGCGCGTTGAATCAGAAGACCAAGCATCGATTCCCCCTTCTCGCATTTCCTTTTTACAAATATATGCACATGCGAATGAGCCGACCAATAAGTCGTGAGGGGAGAAAAAGCTTCAGCTAGAGTTTTGTGCCACCTTCGGTTTACGACTAGTCATGTTGGCTCGGGCTCTCTGTCATATGGATTCTAGCGACACAATCATATACATGAGCCAAAAGACGCAAACGGTCCCGACCAAGGTAAGGTTGCAGCCGTGGGAATACCATGCGTGAGGCTGCAAAGTGATATGATGTGTTACATGCTAGACCAGTGCGACTTACGATCGGGGTGCCGATAGGCCGCTGTTGATGGTGATGGTGGCCCCGGAGTCATTGCCGTCCAGCGACACCTTCTTCATCTCAACTCGTGCTTGGGAGAATTGTGGTTTCTTCTTTGCAGGCGCGGGCTCGGTAGGCCCTGCCTCGTCTTTGTCAGTGGGGTATGTAGTGGCCGCAGCCTTTAGGCGTGCTCGAGGATGCGCATCGCGTCCTTCTCATCGCAGCGGATGGTGATGGTCCCATTGTAACCCGGAAGCTTGACGGTGTTCTAGGCACGGTGGGTCACCGCCATGAAGTTGGAGAGCGTGGGGTAGCCTAGGATGGCGTTGTAGCGCAGGCCGCTGTGTGCCACGTCAAAGTCGATGAGCTTGGCGTGGTAGTTCTTGCGGGGCCGGAGGTGACGGCAGGCACACTTGCCCGGGAGGAAAAGTGGAGCCGTCGGTTACACCCGAGAAGGGCCTTGTTGGCATCAAGCGCTCGTAGGGCACCTGGAGGTGCTCGAAGGTCTCCACAGAGAGCACGCTGATGCCCGCGCCACCGTCGATGAGCTCTTGGTGATAGCAACATTGCTGATGGTGGGTGTGCATAATTAGGTAATGGTGCCCGCTGACTTTGTAGACTTAGGGTGATCGTTGGAGTCGAAGGAGATTCAGTACTACAACCACTTAAGGGGCCTGGAGGCCTCGACCCCCTGGAGGGCCGCGTTCATCTCACGAGAGAATGGCTTGAAGTGGCAGTTGGACGGGGGAGTCTGGGCTCCACAGAGGATGCAGGCCATAGCATCAGGCTCCTAATAGCCTCCAGCGTCCTTGTTGTTGTTGTTGTTGTTGTTGTTGTTGTTGTTGTTGTTGTTGTTATTGTTGTTGTTGTTGTTGTTGTTGTTGTTGTTGTTGCTGTTG
>NC_057795.1:505956733-506192547 GCF_018294505.1 Triticum aestivum
CTCGTAGACCGTATGTGTTATGGAGGGGGGAAGATCCATCAAAGCCTTGTTCTTCCTCGGGAGGGCTGGTCTAGAGTCCGTTCAGGGCTCCGGAGAGGGGAATCCGTCGCCATCATCATCATCAACTATCCTCCATCACCAATTTCATGATGCTCACCACTGTGCATGAGTAATCGCATCATAGGCTTGTTGGACGGTGATGGGTTGGATGAGATTTACCATGTAATCGAGTTAGTTTTGTTAGGGTTTGTTCCCTAGTATCCATTATGTTCTAAAATTAATGCTTGTCTCTAGGGCCCAAGTGCCATGATTTCAGATCTGAACCTATATGTTTTCATGAATGTATGAGTGTTCTTGATCCTATCTTGCAAGTTATAGTCACCTACTATGTGTTATGATCCGGCAAGCCCGGAGTGACAATAGTCAGGACACTTCCCGGTGATGACCGTAGTTTGAGGAGTTCATGTATTCACTAAGTGCTAATGCTTTGGTCCGGTTCTCTATTAAAAGGAGGCCTTAATATCCCTTAGTTTCCATTAGGACCCCGCTGCCACAGGAGGGTAGGACAAAAGATGTTATGCAAGTTCTTTTCCATAAGCACGTATGACTATATTCGAAATACATGCCTACATTATATTGATGAACTTGAGCTAGTTCCATGTCACCCTATGTTATAACTATTGCATGATGAATGCCATCCGACATAATTATCCATCATTGATCCATTGCCTATGAGCTCGTTTCATATTGATCCTTGCTTAGTTATTTTTCCATTACCATTGTTACAATTGCTACAAAACTGCTACTGTTATTTTTGCCACCGTTACCGTTACTTCCATACCACTTTGTTACTAAATACTTTGCTGCAGATATTAAGTCCTTCAGGTGTGGTTGAATTGAGAACTCAGCTGCTAATACTTGAGAATATTATTTGGCTCCCCTTGTGTCAAATCAATAAATTTGGGTTGAATACTCTACCCTCAAAAATTGTTGTGTTCCCCTATACTTGTGGGTTACAAGACCTTTTTCTGGCGCCGTTGCCGGGGAGCATAGCTCTATTCTCCGAGTCACTTGGGACTTATATCTATTGATCACTATGAGGAATCTGAAAGACAACAAAATCAAGATCTATCCCTCAACTACGAGGGGAGGTAAGGAACTACCATCTAGCTCTGCACTTTATTCACCTTCTGTTTTGAGCAAACTTGTGACACCTACACCTGCTATTGATTCTTATATGTCGCATATTATTGATGATGCCACTTCTGCTATGCATGATGCTTATGATGATACTACTTCTCTGCTTGATAATAATATGCCACTAGGTGAATTTCTTGATGAACAACTTGATAGGATTAGAGAGAATGAAATTATTGAAACTGATGATATTAATGATAGTGATGATGAAGATTCTCCCCCTAGATAAGAATTGCCTGTTGTACCTGAAGGTTATGTTATGGATGAGGAAACTGCTAGAGACTTTTTTGCTTGCAATGATAGATATGATCTTAAGAAATTGTTAGCTAAGCTGAAAGAAAAGTCTTTGAATGCTAGAATGCAATATGATCATGACTTTGCTACTTCACCTATTTGCATTACTGATAAGGATTATGAATTCTCTATCGATCCTGAGTTAATTACTTTGGTTGAATTTGATCCTTTCTATGGCTATGAATCTGAAACGGTTGTGGCACATCTTAATAAATTGAATGATATAGCCACCCTATTTACTCATGAGGAAAAAATCCGCTATTACTATATTCTTAAATTGTTTCCTTTCTCGTTAAAGGGTGATGCTAAGATATGATTTAATTCTCTTGATCCTGGTTGTGTGCGTACTCCCTAGGATATGATTTACTACTTCTCTGTAAAATATTTTCCTGCTCATAAGAAACAAGTTGCCTTAAGGGAAATATTTAATTTTGTGCAAATTGAAGAAGAGAGTCTCCCACAAGCTTGGGGGGAGGGGGGCTTCTCCAATTACTTAATGATTTGCCTGATCATCCTCTCAAGAAAAATGAAATACTTGATATCTTTTATAATGGACTAACCGATGCTTCCAGGGATCACCTGGATAGTTGTGCTGGTTGTGTTTTCTGGGAAAGAACTGTTGAGCAAGCTGAATTTCTATTGATTAATATTTTGAGTAATGATAATGATTGGACACTTCCTAAACCAACTCCTAAGCCAACTCCAAATAAAAGGGGTATTCTATTTCTCAGTCCTGAAGATATGCAAGAGGCAAAGAAATCTATGAAAGAAAAAGGTATTAAAGCTGAATATGTTAAGAATTTACCACCTATTGAAGAAACACATGGTCTTGGTAACCCGACACAGGTAGTAAAGGTAAATTCTCTCTATAGATTTGATGAAGATGATATTCCTCATAATAAGTCTGCTAGTCAATGCTTGGATGAGTTTGATAATTTTATTGTTAAACAAGAAAACTTCAATGCTTATGTTAGTAGACAATTTAAACGTAATATTTATATGGTTGAACACTTGAGTGATTATATGTCTAGATTTAAAAGTGATCTTAAGCTTATTAGTAAACATGATTCCATGGTTACGACTCAAGTAGAACAAGTACTTAAGGCACAACATGATTTGCTCAATGAGTTGAATAATAACAATATGATAATGATGTTAGAGTTATGACTAGAGGTGGCAAAATGGCCCAGGAACCTTTGTATCCTGAGGGCCATCCTAAGAGAATTGAGCAAGACTCTCAGAGAATTAATACCGATACACCTAGACCTTCTAATAAAAAGAAAAAGGATAATGATAGGACTTTGCATGCTTCTACTGAACCTGTTATTGACACACCAGAGAATCCCAATGATATTTCTATTTTTGATGTTGAAACACAATATGGTGATGAACATGAACCTAGTTATAATGTTATTGATGATGTTCATGATGATGCCCAACCTAGTAATGATAATGATGTAGAGATTGAACCTGTTGCTGATCTTGATAACCCACAATCAAAGAATCAACATTATGATAAGAGAGACTTCGTTGCTAGGAAGCAAGGTAAAGAAAGAGACCCATGGGTTCAGAAACCCATGCCTTTTCCTCCTAAGCCATCCAAGAAAAAGGATAATGAGGATTTTGAGTGCTTTGCTGAAATGATTAGACCTATCTTTTTGCGTATGCGTTTGACTGATATGCTTAAAATGCATCCTAATGCTAAGTATATGAAAGATATTGTTACAAATAAAAGAAATATACCGGAAGCTGAAATTTCTACCATGCTTGCCAATTATACTTTTAAGGGTGGAATACCAAAGAAACTAGGAGATACAGGAGTACCAACTATACCATGCTCCAATAAAAGAAACTATGTTAAAACTACTCTATGTGATCTTGGAGCCGGTGTTAGTGTTATGCCTTTCTGTTTATATCATAGACTTGATTTGAATAAGTTGACACCTACTAAAATATCTTTGCAAATGGCTGATAAATCAACTGCTATAACCATCGGTATTTGTGAGGATGTGCCTGTTGTGGTTGCAAACTTTACTATCTTAACGAACTTTGTTATTCTTGATATTCCCAAGGACGACAGTATGTCAATCATCCTTGGTAGACCCTTTTTGAATACTGCAGGGGCTGTTATTGATTGCAACAAAGGCAATGTCACTTTTCATGTCAATGGTAATCAGCATACAGTACACTTTCCGAAGAAACAACCTCAAGTTCATAATATTAATTCTATTGAAAAAACTTCAACTATCACTATCGGAGGTTTTGAATTCCCTCTTCCTACTGTCAAAAAGAAATATGATATTCTTATTGTTGGGAACATGTGTATCCCCTTTGAGGTAACTTAGTGTTATTCGAAAACTCTCCACTTTCATGTTATTCGAAAGAGGTTTTATAACAAGACTTGATCAACCTTGTTAGAGGATTCCTTTTCATGAGCTTGAGATGGATGAATTTAGAAGGCACAACCCTCTGTACCCTCCTTTTACTTTACGTTATTTAGTTTAAATAAAGATAAAATAGTATTTTCTGCCTATTTCCCGAATTATCCATGCAATAAAAAATACCCCGAAAATAAAAGTTCTCCAAATGCCCTGAAAATTTAGTATGAATTTTTATAGAATATTTGAGAATTTCTAGCACTGAGAACACACCAGGGGCATGCAATAGTGAGCCACGAGGGTGGAGGGGCGCTGAGGGAGTCCCGGACTAGGGGGTGTCCGGATAGCCGAACTATCATCATCGGCCAGACTCCAAGACTATGAAGATACAAGATTCAAGACTTCATCCCGTGTCCGGATGGGACTTTCCTTGGCGTGGAAGGCAAGCTTGGCGATACAGATATGTTGATCTCCTACCATTGTAACCGACTCTGTGTAACCCTAGCCCTCTTCGGTGTCTATATAAACCGGACGGTCTTAGTCCATAGGACGAACAACAATCATACCATAGGCTAGCTTTTAGGGTTTAGCCTCCTTGATCTCGTGGTAGATCTACTCTTGTAATACACCCATCATCAATATCAATCAAGCAGGACATGGGGTGTTACCTCCATCAAGAGGGCCCGAACCTGGGTAAAACATCGTGTCCCTTGTCTCCTGTTACCATCCGCCTAGATGCACAGTTCGGGACCCCCTACCCGAGATCCGCCGGTTTTGACACCGACATTAGTGCTTTCATTGAGAGTTCCTCTGTGTCGTCACCGATAGGCTCGATGGCTTCTTCGATCATCAACAACGACGCAGTCCAGGGTGAGACTTTTCTCCCCGGACAGATCTTCGTATTCGGCGGCTTTGCACTGCGGGCCAATCCGCTTGGCCATCTGGAGCATATCGAAAGCTACGCCCCTGGCCGTCAGGTCAGATTTGGAAGTTTGAACTTCACGGCTGACATCCGTGGAGACTTGATCTTCGATGGATTCGAGCCACAGCCGAGCATGCCGCTGTCACGATGAGCATGATTTAGCTCTGCAGCCGGACAGTGCCCTGGAGGCCGCACACGAGTCAGCTCCGACCCTCGATTCGGAGCCGGCTGCACAGATCGAGGACGGGTGGCTAGACACCGCCTCGGGGGCTGCAACCTCTACGGCGATGGAGCCGAATACTGACCATGTCCCTCGTGAAGCTCGTGACTCCGAGGTGCCGGACTCCTCGCCGGACTCCGAACCTCCCGCGCCCCCTCCTATTGAATCCGATTGGGCGCCGATCATGGAGTTCACCGCTGCGGACATCTTTCAACACTCACCTTTCGGCAACATCTTGAGTTCGCTAAAGTATCTCTCGTTATCAGGAGAGCCCTAGCCGGACTGCGGTCAAGACGGTTGGGATGCGGACGACGAAGAAATTCAAAGCCCACCCACCACCCACTTAGTAGCCACTGTCGACGATCTAACCGACATGCTAGACTTCGACTCCGAGGACATCGACGGTATGGACGACGATGCCGGAGACGACCAAGAACCAGCGCCTACTGGGCACTGGAAAGCCACCTCATCATATGACATATACATGGTGGATATCCCAAAGGATGGGAATGGCGAAGGAGCAGCGGAGGATGACCCCTCCAAGAAACAGCCCAAGCGCCGGCATCAGCGGCGCCGCTCTAAATCCCGCCACAACAAGAATGGAGATTCCGGCACCAGAGATAATAATACCCCAGACAGTGCCGAAGACAACCCCCTCCAGCAAGATTCAGCACAGGAGGACGGAGACGCCAGCCCTCATGAGAGAGCGGCAGACGAAGAGGTAGAGGATTACATGCCTCCCTCTGGAGACGAGGCAAGCCTCAACGATGATGAATTTGTCGTGCCTGAGGATCCCGTCGAACAAGAGCGTTTTAAACGCAGGATTTTGGCCACGGCAAACAGCCTCAAGAAAAAGCAGCAACAGCTTAAAGCTGATCAAGATCTGCTAGCTGACAGATGGACTGAAGTCCTTGCGGCCGAAGAGCATGAACTCGAACGCCCCTCCAAAAGCTACCCCAAACGCAAACTGCTCCCCCGATTAGAGGAGGAGGTATATGAACCCGCATCACCAGCGCACGATACGGCTGACCGACCACCCCGTGGCCATGACAGAGAGGCCTCTAGGCCCTCCACTAGAACCGTACCCCAGCATCGCTCGAAAAGCACAAGGCCACAGGGGAACGCCCTGGACTTGCGAGATATATTGGAGGATAAGGCAAGGCAATCAAGATCGATCTACGGATCACGTGGGCGCCCCATGATACGTGATGACAGCCGTCGTGCCGGACACAGCAAGTCCGGTCGGCCCGAACACAGCAGACAAAACTCTCTTGAGCTCCGTCGTGATATAGCCCAATACAGAGGCGCCACACACCCACTATGCTTCACAGATGAAGTAATGGATCATCAAATCCCTGAAGGGTTTAAACCCGTGAATATTGAATCTTATGATGGCACAACAGACCCTGCGGTTTGGATCGAAGACTATATCCTTCATATCCACATGGCCCGCGGTGATGATCTTCATGCCATCAAATACCTCCCACTCAAGCTTAAAGGACCAGCTCGGCATTGGCTCAACAGCTTGCCAGCAGAATCAATTGGGAGTTGGGAGGACCTGGAAGCCGCATTCCTTGATAACTTCCAGGGCACGTATGTGCGACCACCAGACGCTGACGACCTAAGCCATATAATTCAGCAGCCAGACGAATCGGCCAGACAATTCTGGACAAGGTTCTTAACTAAGAAAAATCAAATCATCGACTTTCCGGATGCGGAGGCCCTCGCGGCCTTCAAACATAACATCCGCGACGAGTGGCTTGCCCGGCACCTGGGACAGGAAAAGCCGAAATCCATGGCAGCGCTCACATCACTCATGACCCGCTTCTGCGCGGGAGAGGACAGCTGGCTAGCCCACAACAACAACCTCAGCAAAAATTCTGGCAGACCGGATATCAAGGACCGCAATGGCAGGTCGCGTCGCAACAAGAACAAATGCCGCATTAACGGCGACAATAATGAGGATACGACAGTCAATGCCGAATTCAGAGGCTCTAAACCCGGTCAGCGGAAAAAGCCATTCAAAAGAACTACTCCGGGTCCGTCCAATTTGGACCGAATACTCGATCGCTCGTGCCAGATACACGGCACCCCTGAAAAGCCAGCTAACCACACCAACAGGGACTATTGGGTATTCAAGCAGGTAGGCAAGCTAATTGCCGAAAACAACGACAAGGGGCTGCATAGCGATGACGAGGAAGAGACCCGACCGCCGAACAATAGAGGGCAGAAGGGTTTGCCCCCACCAGTGCGGACGGTGGACATGATATACGCAACCCACATACCCAAAAGGGAGCGGAAGCGTGCTCTCCGGGACGTATACGCGATGGAGCCAGTCGCCCCGAAGTTCAACCCATGGTCCTCCTGTCCGATCACTTTTGATCGAAGGGACCACCCCACTAGCATCCGCCACGGCAGATTCGCCGCATTAGTTTTAGACCCAATCGTCGATGGATTTCACCTCACCAGAGCCCTGATGGACGGCGGCAGCAGCCTGAACCTGCTTTATCAGGATACAGTGCGCAAAATGGGCATAGACCCCTCAAGGATTAAACCCACAAAGACGAACTTTAAAGGCGTCATACCAGGTGTAGAGGCCAATTGTACAGGCTCAGTTACACTGGAAGTGGTCTTCAGATCCCCGGATAACTTCCGAAGCAAGGAGTTAATCTTCGACATAGTTCCGTTCCGCAGCGGCTATCATGCTCTGCTCGGACGTACCGCATTTGCAAAGTTCAACGCGGTGCCGCATTACGCATACCTCAAGCTCAAGATGCCAGGCCCTCGAGGGGTCATCACGGTCAATGGAAACACTGAACGCTCCCTCCGAACGGAGGAACATACAGCGGCTCTCACGGCAGAAGTACAGTGCAGCCTTTTAAGGCAATTCTCGAGTCCGGCCGTTAAGCGACCGGACACAGCTAAACGCGCCCGGAGTAACCTACAAGAAGACCACCCGGCACGTTCCGAGCACGCGTAGCAATGCGGCCCCAACCCCAGCCCCTGCAAAATTGCAAGATTGGTCCTTCACGTACATCATTACGCTCTGAAGATACCATGGGCATAGGGGGAGGGGCACTACCACGATAGGCCCAGAATGCGGCTTAACCACACCAGGGGCTCTCAAGTGTGTCGTTCTTTTTTCTTCTTCTTCTCTTTTTCTTTTTTGAACCACAGGACCCCGTTCATCAGAGGCCCTGTCCGGCAGTAGACCCGCCGAACTCACGATGCAACAGCCAGGGAAGGAGAAAGGCTACGACGAATATCCAGGTGGTCTCCATTACGAGCATTAAATCTGTTTTATACACCATTCCGCAGCCTACCCCTGGAGGGGGACATGTTTAATAGTCCCATCCCTTGCTTATCGCACTATTTGTATCGTTCTACATTCACAACAGTATTTCTTGAATAAACAATGCAGCACCCTTTTTCTTATAATTGCATTTCTTTCTTATACATATGTTCATTTATGAATGGTTGCATCCGTACACTTTGGTACGGCTAAATACACCAGGGGCTTATGTTTCCCGCATCATGGTGTGATAAGTCCGAACACTTTCACAAGTGCGGCACCCCGAACTTATAGCATTATATGCATCGGCTCTGAATCATGTCTTGGGTCCATAGTTGGGTTTGCCCGGCTCCCATGTTTTGGTACCTTACGTTCCGTTGTATCGGCTAAGGTAGCACTGGGAGAACCACTGCGATTGCGCCCCAGTTGAGCTGGGCGAGCGCCTCAGTGGAGAAAGCTAAAACTGACCGTCATGATGAGGCGAGAGCCGGTCACTGTTCGAGAGGTCTTTTCGAGTCCCTAAAGACTTATGACGCTTAGAGCGAGGAACCGGCTTTGTCCGGCCCAGGCGTGGATAGCGCCCCAAATTCGGCCTTCCGAACACTAGGAGCTTCGCTGCAATTTAAAATTATAGAATTCTATGGCCAAGTGAGAGTGTTCAAGCATTATAAGTCCGGTTGCCTTGTTCGTTGTGTTGAGCGCCTCCCTAGATGGACCCAAAAATGGGAACAAGAGTGCTCAAATTTATCCCGAACACCCCAACACTGGTGGCATGGGGACCGAAGCCGACGACTTGCCATCTCTCAGATTTGATAAACGGCCGCACAGAAGGTAATATTTTAAATTAACAAGCGTTGCTTAGCGCATATGAACAAAGTTTTTAGCGCACAGGATAACAAAATGCGAGTTTACTCAAATATTACATCTTTGGAGCACTCACCCGCAATCATGCGGGCACCCTTCAGGACACTCTTATAATACATCTCGGGCGTACGATACTCCTTGCCCGGCGGTGGCGCGTCCGTCACAAGCTTCTCTGCATCCATCTTGCCCCATTGCACCTTTGCGCGGGCAAGGGCCCGGCAGGCACCTTCAATACAGGCAGAGTGCTTGTTGACTTCAACCCATGGACACGCATCCACCATCCGCCGCACCAGGCCGAAGTAGCTCCCAGGCATAGCCTCCTTGGGCCACAGCCGAACTATGAGGCCCTTCATGGCCTGTTCGGCCACCTTGTGGAGCTCGACCAGCTGCTTCAGCTGGTCGCTCAGGGGCACCGGATGTCCGGCCTCAGCATACTAAGACCAGAAGACCTTCTCCGTCGAGCTCCCCTCCTCGGCCCTATAGAAAGGGGCAGCATCGGACACGCTGCAGGCAGATCTGCGAACACTCGTGGAGAGCTCCGAATTCGGGTAAGTAATAGGTAATTCACACTCACATGCTTACTTTGCATGAAAAATGCCTTACCCGCCGCTATCTTCTTCAACGCCTCGATTTCCTGGAGGGCCTTGTAGGCTTCGGCCTTAGCGGCTTTGGCACTCTCAAGAGATGATGCAAGCTCGGACTCTCGAGTCTTCGAGTCGCGCTCCAAACTCTCATGTTTTTCCACGAGAGCCTGGAGCTCTTGCTGTACCTCCGCCACCCGCGCCTCCTGCTTCTCTCGCTCGGTGCGCTCCGCGGCCGCATTGCGTTCGGCCGCGGACACCGCCTCCTTCAGGGTCGCCACCTCATTCTTGGCCCCTGCAATACCCACGTTATCCTTGTCATTCTTCTCGCAACCAAATCCTTTTCTGTAAGGTACAATTTTAATAAGGTGTTACTCACCTTCCTTGTCCTCGAGCTGCTTCTTGGCACATCCGAGCTCGTTCTCTGACCGCTCGAGGCTTTGCTTCAAAGTATTGACCTCCGCAGTCAGTGCGGCAGAGGCCAGCAGCACAGCCTGCAATCCCATATTGACATATTTTTATGACTCCTGCGTATATCTTTTCAGATCCTCAGTCCAGCTTTTCTTTCCGAACACTGAACTGAGCATCAGGGGCTACTGTCTATGCGGTACTATTTTACATATATCAAAATTCTTACCTCAAAGCTTGTTAGAAGGCTGCTACAGGCTTCGGTCAGCCCGCTCTTGGCGAGCTGAACCTTCTGAATCACCGCACTCATGACGGTGCGGTGTTCCTCTTTGATGGAAGCACCGTTGAGCGCCTCCATCAAGCTATCCGGCGCCTCCGGTTGGACGGAGGCCGCCGGCGTCACGGTCTTGCCCTTCGTATGAAGGGGCCGCCCGCCGGACTCCGGAGACACTACAGGTTCCGGTACGGAGTCCGGTGCAAAGTTCGGGAGGTTGCCCTGTGGCACCTCTGGGGCCTCCTCCTCCTGGCGGGTCCCTTCCCGGGATCCCACCTCGGCATCGTCCATATCATGGGGGGTGGAGGCGGTCGGAAGCGAATCCATATCCGACGCACCCAAAGACCCGCTCGACAAAGCGGGAAGATCATCCTTGGGCGGGCTGAAGTTATTCGGGAGTCCGGATACTTACGATCTCGCCAGGGACTTGGCCTTTGGAGGCCAATCCTCATCGTCGTCGCCGGTGTTGGCAGAGCAATCCGGGGGAAGATTCCTTCCCTTCTTGGACCCTTCGGCCTCCCTCGTTGGGGAGGCCTTCCTTTTCTTCCCTCCCCCCGCTAGGGGAGAGGCCTCTTTCTTCTTCTCCTTGCCTTCGTGGGAGGAGTCTGCCTTGGAGTCATCGTCCGATGACACCCAAAATCGGGAACTCTTTCGAGTGCCACTGGCCTTCTTCTCCGGCACCACGTGGGGTGCCGGAACCAGCAGCCCCGTTAAACGGGCGTCCGCTGGGTCTTCTGGCAAAGGGGCCGGACAGTTAGTCTGCTCGGCCTTCTTCAGCCAGTCCTGTCAAAGGAAAGGGAGTTTAGATCCCGCATAGAATCAAACTATGGAAAACAAGTGTCCCGTAAAGGGTAAAATCGCTTACCTCGCTAGCCGGACGCTGCGAGCTGAATCCACGATCTTCGGTAGCGGATGCGGGAGCCTCGGCGCCCTTAAACAGCACCCTCCAGGCCTCTTCATACGTAGTATCGAAGAGCCCGCTCAAAGTCTGGTGCTGCGCCGGATCGAACTCCCACATATTGAAGTCCCGTTGTTGGCACGGGAGAATCCGACGGATGAGCATGACCTGGACTACGTTGACAAGCTTGAGCTTCTTGTTCACCAGCTTTTGTATGCAGGCTTGAAGTCCGGTCAGCTCCTCCGAATCACCCCATGTCCGGCCACTCTCTTTCTAGGAGGTGAGCCGTATGGGGATGCCAGATCTGAATTCGGGGGCCGCTGCCCATTCAGGGTCACGCGGCTCGGTGATATAGAACCACCCCAATTGCCACCCTTAATGGTTTCCACGAAGGTGCCCTCAAGCCAAGTAGCGTTGGGCATCTTGCCCACCATGGTGCCTCCGCACTCCGCTTGGCTGCCCTTCACAACCTTCGGCTTAACACTAAAGGTCTTGAGCCACAAGCCGAAGTGGGGCGGGATGTAGAGGAAGGCCTCACACACGACGATAAACGCCGAGATGTTGAGGATAAAATTCGGGGCCAGATCATGGAAATCCAGGCCGTAGTAGAACATGAGCCCCTGGACAAAGGGATGGAGTGGGAAGCCCAGTCCGCGGAGGAAATGGGAAAGGAATACTACCCTCTCATGGGGCCTGGGGGTGGGGATGAGCTCCCCCTCGTCGGGGAGCCGGTGCGCGATGTCGCTGGAAGAATATCCGGCGCTGCGCAGCTTCTGGATGTGCCCCTCCGTGTTGGAGGAGTCCATCCACTTGCCTCCCACTCCGGACATGGTTGGAGAAGGTTGAGGTGAGATGTGCATACTTGGGCGCTGGAGCTCGAGTTCGCGGAGATGGATAAGCAAAGGAGGAAGAAGGCGCAGGTAAAAGGGTAGATCTTTATCCCCTTATATGGGCGGACGAAACCATGCGTCCCCACCGGCCTGATAAAAATCGCTTATCTCCCAAGCGCCGCAATCAATGGCGCGGTTGGGTTACCCACGTCCGTATTGATGGGAATCCCGGAATGAGGGGAACACGATGTCTACTTCGACAAGACGTGCCAAGGAAACCGCTTCTCTAAACGGGCAGATGTGGTATAATAAAAACGATTCGAGTAAAGGCTTGGTTACGGTGTGATGTCACGCCACGAAATACGTCAGCAGATTGAACTTGTGTAAATATTATTCTCTCTACGGTGGTATGTGGAATTTATTTTGCAGAGCCAGACACTATCCTGGTGTTCACGATCTTCTACAAATTATTTGGAGGAGGAACCCGCCTTGCAATGCCGAAGACAATATGCGCGCCGGACTCGTCGCCATTGAAGCCTGGTTCAGGGGCTACTGAGGGAGTCCCGGACTAGGGGGTGTCCGGATAGCCGAACTATCATCATCGGCTGGACTCCAAGACTATGAAGATACAAGATTGAAGACTTCGTCCCGTGTCCGGATGGGACTTTCCTTGGCGTGGAAGGCAAGCTTGGCGATACGGATATGTAGATCTCCTACCATTGTAACCGACTCTGTGTAACCCTAGCCCTCTCCGGTGTCTATATAAACCGGATGGTCTTAGTCCATAGGACGAACAACAATCATACCATAGGCTAGCTTTTAGGGTTTAGCCTCCTTGATCTCGTGGTAGATCTACTCTTGTAATACACCCATCATCAATATCAATCAAGCAGGACGTAGGGTTTTACCTCCATCAAGAGGGCCCGAACCTGGGTAAAACATCGTGTCCCTTGTCTCCTGTTACCACCCGCCTAGACGCACAGTTCGGGACCCCCTACCCGAGATCCGCCGATTTTGACACCGACAGGCGCCCTACCCCCTAGGCGCGCCCCCTGCCTCGTGGGCCCCACGTGCCCCCGTCCAGTTATTCCAGCACCCATCCACTTCGTCTTCCTCCAGAAAAAATCATCCCGTAGCTCAAACTCGTGTTCTTGCTCATTTTCCTGCCATTTTCGATCTCCTTGCTCAAAGCTCCATTCACAAAACTACTTTGGGGGATTGTTCTTCAGTATGTGACTCCTCTAATGGTCCAATTAGTTTTTGTTCTAGTGCTTTATTTATTGCATTTTTTTGCTGCTGGGGTGACCCTGTTCTTGAGCGTGCATGTCAAATTTATATGGTCAAAAGTAGTTTTAATGCATGATATAGTCTCTAAGCACTTGTGGGAGTAGTTGCTATCAATCTTGTTCAGTTTTGTTCACTTTTATTTTGAGTCACTAAAAATTCCAAAAAATGTCACAGGAAGAAAATGTTGAGGAGATTGTTGAGAGTCTCCTCGAGCCGGGGTTCGAAGGAAAAGGAGAATGGAGATAATGAAAAGCCCAAGTACAACCTTCCTCGCACCACGGAGGTCTGACCGTGTGAATGGCCATGTGATGCATTCTTGAAGGCAGTCGGAATATATGAGGATTTCTATTACTTGGCAAAGAATGCAAGCATCACCGACTTTATCCATGATAAGTGTGATTAGTATCTCCTACTCACAAATATTTTCGTGAAAAAACTTCATTTTCATGCTAGGAGATCACGACCTTCGGTAGAATTTTATTTATATGATGAGTTTAAGGATATGTCACTGTATGATTTTTGTGAGGTTTGCAAATTGCCTTTTGAGGGCAGCGTCGAGGAACCACATCCTTGTGATGTGGGAGATTTTATTGATGAAATGACCATAGGGGAAAGGAGAAGAGTGTCGGATGCAAGAACTACTAGTATACATTTTCTTGTTCTACGTTACTATGCAATATTTGCTAGTAGATGTTTAATTGGTCACGGGAACAATGGAGGCCTCAGTGCTCCTGACCTTGCCATTTTGCGCCATGCTTTACATCGTGATAAAACTATCAGTTTAAGCGGTATGGTTGCTAAACGGTTGAGTCTAAACCGTACAAAGGGCCCCATTTTCGGAGGTATCTTCGCTTTGCATCTTGCTAAATATTTTGAGATACCTATTAGACACTATGAGAAAGAAGAAAAGGTGTTGCCCACTGTTTACTTAGATTATAAAAGTATGGTAGCATATGGTTTTGTTTGTTATGATAAGGAAAAGAGACTCATTTATAACTCGGTACTTAGTGAAGATACTTGTCAGATTATTACCTTGCCTGCACCTTCTTTGTTTAATATTCATTCAGGCACATACCTTATCATGCCCGTGGACATTCATGCATACTAGGAGCGGACATGATACCCAGATCCTGACCCAGAGCCATCACTTGATCCATATCAGGAGTCTATTTATCAGTGGGATCCGCAGGAGCTCGCTAACCAGTGGAACCCCGAGGATCCTCCTCAGTACACCGGACAAGACTACTTTCATCCATGGACGTAGACCAACTTAGGCCAAAAGCCTAAGCTTGGGGGAGTACATATTTCTCATAGACATTATATTCATGTTCACACACTAATTGTCAGTGTTCATACTTTTTCATTGTATTATCCATGCTAGTTTATTTTCTTTCCTGCTTTCTTCTTGTGTGTTTGAAAAACTTTGAGAAAAAACAAAAAAAATAGTTATAGCTTTTAGCTAGTTTACTTTCCACGCTTGTAGTAGTAGTAATTAAACAAGAAAATCCAAATAGATTTCTCGTTCTTCTATTGCTTGTTGGGAGCTTTCCCGTGTAAATAGTTTTTCTCGTTCTTCGAAATTCTTTTCTTTTCTTTGGGGGTTGAGAGGAGAAGACCACGATGAAAATGATGAGTGGCTCTCATATGCATTATTGTTGATCTAACAAAGAGCCCACATTACCTTGTCTTCTCCCTTGAATTAGATGTTTGCATATTATAGCTTAGTCAAATGCACGTGCACTATCATTATTATCCACACCGTTTCGTCGTGCAAGTGAAAGGCAATAATGACGATATATGATGAAATGATTGAGATGAGGAAAAGCTGGTATGAACTCGACCTATCTTGTTTTTGTAAATATGATTAGTTCATCGCTCCCGATTCAGCCTATTATGAATGAAACATGTTTGCAATGACCATTAGAGATTATAGTTACTCATGCCATGCTTAATTAGCTAGGATTTTATAATGGTTTACCTTGTGCCAACATGCTATTAAAATGGTTGTGATGTAGTATGATAGGATGGTATCCTCCTTTGAATGATTCGAGTGGCTTGACTTGGCATGTTCACGCATGTAGTTGAAACAAAATCAACATAGCCTCCACGATATTTATGCTCATGGTGATTTATATCCTACTCATGGTTGCACTCATTGTTCGTTAATCTTAATGCATGTTTATGACTGTGTCACTCTCTAGTTGGTCGCTTCCCAGTCTCTTTCTAGCCTTCACTTGAACTAAGCGGGAATATTGCTTGTGCATCCACTTCCATAAACCCCAAAGTTGTCCCATATCAGTCCACCATACCTACCTATATGCGGTATTTACCCACGGTTCCAAGTAAATTTGCATGTGCCAAAATCTAAACCTTCAAATGAAATTCTGTTTTGTATGCTCAAACCGCTCATGTATCAACTAGGGTTGTCTATATCTTCCACGCTAGGTGGGTTATTATCACAATGAGTGGACTTCGCTCATCATTCATGAGAAAATGGCTGGTAACCAGGATGCTCAGTCCCATGCTCAAATCAAATCAAAATAATTGCAAACAAAACTCCCCCAGTATTGTTGTTAGTTGGACGGTACCCGTTGTTTTGGACCAGCCGTGGAATGTGCTTGTTGGTGGTGGGGGAGTATAAACTTTACCGTTCTGTTTGGGAACCACCTATAATGTATGTAGAATTGAAGATATCGAAATTTGTTGGTTGTTATGTTGACAATGAAAGTATATCTCGAGCTCTGGCACCTCTGCAAGTCCATGCTTCCCTCTGCGAAGGGCCTATCTATTTACTTTTATGCCGAGTCATCATCATCTTATAAAAAGCACCAGTTGGAGAGCACCACTTTCATTTGTATGCATTGTTATTAACTGATAGTGAGTATGACTATGACTGGATCTCTTTTGCCATGAATTACAATGTCTAGTCAGTCCTTGATCTTCAGGGGTGCTCTGCATTTACGTTTTGCGGTCTCAGAAAGGGCTAGTGAGATACCATCCTGTTATATCATATCATGATTGTTTTGAGAAAGTTTTGTCATCTGAGATTTATTATTATTACTCGCTAGTTGATTATGCCATTGATATGAGTAAATATGAGACCTAAATGTTATTATGAATATGCTTAGTTCATGATCTTTGTTGAAAACTTGAATGATGGCTTTACACATTTGCAACAACAAGATCAAGCAGAGTTTGTAAAAGTTTTTCTTTATCACTTTTAGTTTGTCAACTGAATTGCTTGAGGACAAGCAATGGGTTAAGCTTGGCGGAGTTGATACGTCTCCATACTTATCTATTTTTCCAAATTCTTGCCCTTGTTTTGGACTCTAATTTGCATGATTTGGATGGAACTAACCCAGACTGATGTTGTTTTCAGCAGAATTGCCTTGGTGTTATTTTTGTGCAGAAATAAAAGTTCTCGGAATGACCTGAAACTTCACGGAGATACTTTTTTGAATTAATAAAAATATTGGCAAAAGAATCAGCTAAAGGGGGCCCACACCCTGGCCACGAGGGTGGGGGACGCGCCCTACCCCCTGGGCGCGCCCTCCTGCCTTGTGGGCCCCCTCGACCTCCATCGACCTCAACTCCAACTCCATATATTCACTTTCGGGGAGAAAAAAAATCAGAGAGAAGGATTCAGTGCGTTTCATGATATGGAGCCGCCGCCAAGCCCTCATGTCCGTATTTTATTTTATCGACACCTCTATCTCTAAACATGTGGACATATTTTTCGATATCGGCTTCATTGAAAACTAGCAAACTATAATCTCAGTCATTGAAGCAATAGCAATTTATCATAACATCGGAAAGATTCAAATATAAGAGCTTTTCAGCAAGTCCACATACTCAACTATCATTTAGTCTTTCACAATTGCTAACACTGACGCTATACTTATGGTATGAAGTTTCAATCGGACACAGAGAAAGATAGGGGCTTACAGTTTCACCTCCCAACCTTTTACCTCAAGGGTAATGTCAACAATAATGCTTTATGAAAACCCACATCCAATTGGATATATATATTAGGATCTTTCCAACACATAGTGCTTTCCAAAGGATAAAGTTTAAAAAGGAAAGGTGAAGATCACCATGACTCTTGTATAAGGTAGAAGACAAAAATAAAAGACAGGCCCTTCATAGAGGGAAGCAGAGGTTGTCATGTGCTTTTATGGTTGGATGCACAAAATCTTAATGCAAAAGAATGTCACTTTATATTGCCACTTGTGATAGGGACCTTTATTATGTAGTCTGTCTCTTTTATTTCTTCCATATCACTAGCTCGTATAAAGCTTATTTTCTCCACACTAATAGATCATATATATTTAGAGAGCAATTTTTATTGCTTGCAACAATGACAACTTACTTGAAGGATCTTATTCAATCCATAGGTAGGTATGGTGGACATTCATGGCAAAACTGGCTTTAAGGATGTTTGGAAGCACAAGTAGTATCTCTACTTGGTGCAAAGACTTTGGCTAGCATGAGGGGGAAAGGCAAGCTCAACATGTTGGATGATCCATGACAATATAATTTATTTCGGATATAAGAAAACATAACCCATTATGTTGTCTTCCTTGTCCAACATCAACCTTTTAGCATGTCATATTTTAATGAGTGCTCACAATCATAAAAGATGTCCAAGATTGTATATTTATATGTGAAAACCTCTCTTTCTTTATTACTTCCTATTAATTGCAACGATGACCAAAACTATGTTTGTCAACTCTGAACAACTTTTATTCATCATACTCTTTATATGTGAAGTCATCACTCTCCATAAGATCAATATGATCTTTTTGTTTCTTTTTATTATTTCCTTTTCTTTTATTCCCTCAAGATCATTGTCGGTGTCAAAACCGGCGGATCTCGGGTGGGGGGTCCCGAACTATGCGTCTAGGCGGATGGTAACATGAGACAAGGGACACGATGTTTTACCCAGGTTCGGGCCCTCTTGATGGAGGTAAAACCCTACGTCCTGCTTGATTGATATTGATGATGGGTGTATTACAAGAGTAGATCTACCACGAGATCAAGGAGGCTAAACCCTAAAAGCTAGCCTATGGTATGATTGTTGTTCGTCCTACGGACTAAAACCATCCGGTTTATATAGACACCAGAGAGGGCTAGGGTTACACAGAGTCGGTTACAATGGTAGGAGATCTACATATCCGTATCGCCAAGCTTGCCTTCCACGCCAAGGAAAGTCCCATCCAGACACGGGACGAAGTCTTGAATCTTGTATCTTCAAAGTCTTGGAGTCCGGCCGATGATGATAGTTCGGCTATCCGGACACCCCGTAGTCCGGGACTCCCTCAGTAGCCCCCGAACCAGGCTTCAATGACGATGAGTCCGGCGCGTATATTGTCTTTGGCGTTTGCACGGCGGGTTCTCCTCCATATTCCATGTCTTTGCCGAATAGTGTCCGGTTTCCTTATAAATGTTGCGCTCCTTGGCTTCTACGTCCAATAATGACCCTCTTCCACGTGTCGTATGAATGCGAAAAGCCAGGGTATTTTTACGTTTTACCCCCTAGCTGCTTGAATAAGCTGCCTATAAGAGAGGCGAGGACTCAGATCCGAATCACACCATCCTCCTTCCGCAAGTACTCATCGAAGCGCATCTAACAATGATCCATTCCAACATGGACAGTCGACGCGGCTCCTCCTCTCGCGCTCCCAATCCTCAGCTCGGAGATTGGAGGAGATGTTCAGTCCCGCATAGCGAGTTAGTGACGCTCCAAGTAGAGGGATACCTTCTCCCAGCCTTTATGGTTCCGGTTCGAGCCGGACTGGCCACCTACAAGGGTGGGAAGAAGGCGGAGAGCATCCCTAATCCCTCCAAAGGAGAGCGGGTATGCTTCGTCCCCTACTTAATAAGGGGACTCGGATTTCCCATACATCCGTTTCTCCGGGGGCTTCTAGAGTTCTATGGACTCCAACTGCACCACCTCACACCTGCCTCCATCTTGCACATCGCGAGCTTTGTAGCTCTTTGCGAGCTGTTCTTGGGCATCGATCCCCATTTTGTGCTGTGGAAGAGATTGTTTTGCCTCGTACCCCGTTCTCATGAGGGGTCGATGTATCAAGTGGGCGGAGCCGAAATATGGTGCATCGCCGGGACCGGATATCTATCCAGAACCCCGAAGAAGGCGTCCGAGGACTGGCCTTCGGAGTGGTTCTATATGGAAGACACCCCGCTGCCGGATCCAGTTCGGATCGGCCTTCCGGAGTTTAGCAACGCTCCTGTGAAGAAACGCCTGAGTTGGCGCCCGCGGAGCCCTCAACGGGAAGATGATAGGAGCGTCCAATATCTGATGGGCCGGATAAGGTTACTGGCCCATTCCGGACTGACCATGATTGGAGTCATGGCCACATGCATTATGCGAGGGGTGCAGCCGCTCCAATATAGGGGCCACCCCATGTGGGATTTCAACGGGGAGAATGACGCCACCCGTCATGGCCGCAAGGGGCCGGGATCGACCGCCGATCTAGTGAAGATTCTGTCCGGCTTGTACAAGGGGGAGAAGGAGGACTTCCTCTGCACGAGTCTATTGAATGGATTCTCCATGAATAACCCTCGGAGCTGGGTAAGAGGACGTTTATACATCCGCTCCGTGCTTTCAAAGTTAGGTGTCTTACTTTATGATTTCGACGCAGGAACTGCGCCGGGATGTGGAGGGGATACAAAGCCCGACTCCACAACCCGAGGATCTAGGAAGATCCCTTGATCCGGCCTTCGGAGAGGATCCGGACATAAAGGTGGAGCTGATTGACGGGGTGTTCCACCAACTCAGCTTGGACAATGCTCTTGTCGCCATTACGGCTGACTACCCCGGTTTATCTCCGGCTTCCCAGGTGAGTGCGACCGAAGTCCTGACACCATTACCTTTTTAGTGTTTATTTCTGACCACCGTATACCAACGGTGCTTCGCAGGAGGTGCCTTTATGGCGGGAAGCCGAGCCCGCGGCGACTGACCAACTAGGGTCAGTGCGGCCCGGCAGGCGGAAGACTGCGGCGCGAATCGAAACGTCGCTGCAAAGGTATGGCGCACCATTGTCTTTAAGGGAAAGACTCCGGGGAGGTATATTAATGCTCATGATTCTTCCAGGAGAAAGAGTGCTCGCCGACTGTGCCCGGAGAGGTTGCCAACCAAGCCCCCGCCAGCCAGGCTCCAACACCTGGTCCGGAGGGGGAGGCGAGCGCGAGGCGCGAGCCAGATGCTCCTCCAACGGAGGATGCCGACAGGCTGTCCGCCACCAGGTCTGAGGTGGAGAGCGCCATGAATCACAGGCGCCGTCGGATAGTTCTTCATGACGCGTGTATCTCCCCAGAGGCGTTGAATGCCTTTAATGCGGGAGACGCGCACCTCCGTGCTGCTCAAGATGGTTTAACCAGAGCCGCGGAGCAGTATGTGAAAGACATACGGGTAAGGAATTTTAATCGTAATATATACCAGTAGCCCCCGAGACTTAAAATAGTTAAACTAACTGATTTAAGGATCATTTGTTATGCAGGATCTTACGGAGAAGAATACCCACCTGTCCCAGGAGCTTCAAGAATGCAAGGCCCAACTTGAGGCCGCACTAGCCGCTGCCGGGGGAGCCACAGAGACCCCCTCTGGTAATACATATTTTGAAAAGATAAATAGTTTATGAAGTGCGGCGTGTGCGTTAAGTCTGACAATAATATTGCAGAGGGTGCCGGACTAGATCCGGACAAGCAACATCTGCTGCGCCAGCTGAAGGCCGGCGAGAAGGTGCTTATGAGGGTGCAGCAGGAGAGGAACAAACTCCAGGATGCCAACACCCAGCTGGGCGAAGAACTAAAAGATGTTCGGGTCCAGCTGTCTAACTCCGTAAAGGAGAATCGGCGGCTTCATCGCGGCATTTATAGTAAGTGCTTGAGCAAACTCTTTTGAAAAGAAGAGTTCGGCGAGGAAGTCGATTGACAGAAATGTGTCTGTAGGTGTGCTCATGGGTCGTCCGGCGGAGGAAATGCCTGGTTCCACGGGTGACCTTCTTCCCGAGCTGCTGCAACTGCACGAACATGTTCGGCAGGCGATGAGCAGCATCGTTCAGGCCTTATGGCCATCCGTCTCCCTACCCGACGGTCTTGGAGGGCTTGCTGAGAAGCTTCAGGGAGTACGGCAGCGCTTCCGTCTGTGGAAGATATCGGCCTGCCGTCAAGGCGCCAGGGAGGCCTGGGCCATTGTGAAGACGCGGTACAAGAAGGCTGATCCAAACCACATGGCCGAGGTCGGACCTGTGGGGCCTGATGGGAAGGAGATCCCTGTGAGCCTGATGTACGGCCAAGTAGAGTTGGCCGCAAGATATTCCCAATGGGACTGTAAACTAGACAGCCTGTTAGATGGGATTGAGGAGGAGTACAATCAGTCAGCTTGACGATGTAATTAAAATGACATGTAAAATGCCTTCTAGCCGAATTGTAGATCGTTTGTCTTTGCAGACCTTTTCGCTTCAACCTCGGGACCCAACAGTCCGGAGTGTGTCCGAATACCCTCATGGTTATACAAAAACCGGGGCATGCATGGAGACCAGGCGTAGGGGTCATAAGTGCTTTATCAGAAAAGTTCCCAACTAGCTATGTTATATTACATGGTTAGTAAGAAACATCTTCCAGGGAGAATAGTTCCGTTAGGGGTTCCTTTCCCTGGGAGGCATGCCCTAAAGTGCATGTCCGGACTGCGAAAAGAGCAAAAAAAGCATCTGGGGGCAGATAAATAAATAAGTAATAAATCATCTTTCAAGTCACCGACCAAATATTCCCTTAAGAACGCTAGCCTTCGGCTTCACCCAGTCTGAGGTACACATCCGGCTGACCCTGCAGTAGCAATCACAGAGGTGCTCCCTTTACCTCCTAGCCGAACAATCGGGAACGTAGGGGTAAGCACAGGAGCCAGGCAACCCAGCTTGGCCAAAACTTAAGTCATATCGATGCATATAATGGTGAGTAAAAGGTACATGCGGAAGTATGACACATGTGTTGGGCATGAACCCCGTATAATTAAGCTTCTGTTAAAGAAGCCCCCAGGTATAACGAGTGCGAGTAGCACATCAAGTATGTGAGAGCAATGCGCAGGTCAGCCCTCAAGAGGGAGGAGAAAGGAGGGAAACAAGAGACAGCGAAAAAGTAAAAATATGAAAGGTGGACGGAGGAAGGAGATGAACTCTGAGTCCGGCGCTAGGCGTAGATTCTTCGGAGACGGGCTGCGTTCCATGGGTTCGGCTCGAGTCGGTTATCAGATGCGTTGCGTAGATGGTATGCACCGCCGGTAAGGACCTGGTCGATGATGAAGGGACCTTCCCATTTGGGCTTAAGTTTGTCCTTTTTCTTGTCCGGCAGGCGTAGAACTAGCTCGCCAACATTGTAAGTTTTGTCCCATACTTCTCTGCTTTGATATCTTCGAGCCTGCTGCAGATAGAATGCGGAACGGGATTTTGCCACGTCGCGCTCCTCCTCTAAGGCGTCCAAACTGTCCTGCCGATCCAACTCGGCTTCTCTTTCTTCGTACATGTGCACCCGAGGTGAGTCGTGAATTATATCGTAGGGCAAAACTGCCTCTGCGCTGTATACCATAAAAAATGGTGTGAATCCGGTAGTGCGATTTGGCATGGTCCGCAGCCCCCAGAGTATGGAGTCGAGCTCCTCTACCCAATGCATGTTAGATTTCGTGAGGGACCGCACTAATCTGGGTTTAATGCCACTCATGATTAGACCATTTGCTCGTTCGACTTGACCATTAGTTTGAGGGTGATAGACTGAAGCGTAGTCGACCTTGATGCCCATGTTTTTGCACCAGAGTTTAACCTCATTGGCCGTGAAATTCGTGCCATTATCAGTGATGATGCTGTGGGGGACGCCAAAACGGTGTACTACCCCGGATATGAAGTCTATCACAGGTCCGGATTCTGCCGTTTTAACCGGCTTGGCATCTATCCATTTGGTGAATTTGTCCACCATGACCAATAAGTATTTTTGCTTGTGTTTTCCCCCTTTAAGGGGTCCAACCATGTCAAGCCCCCAGACCGCGAACGGCCAAGTGATGGGTATAGTTTTGAGGGCGGTGGTGTTGGGGAACGTTGCAGAAAATTAAAATTTTTCCTACGGTTTCACCAAGATCCATCTATGAGTTCATCTAAGCAACGAGTCGAGGGAGTGAGTTTGCATCTACATACCACTTGTAGATCGCGTGCGGAAGCTTGCAAGGTGATGATGGAGTCGTACTCGACGTGATTCGAATCATCGATGACCAAGTGCTGAACGGACAGCACCTCCGCGTTCAACACACGTACGGGACGGGAGACGTCTCCTCCTTCTTGATCCAGCAAGGGGGAAGGAGAGGTTGAGGAAGACAGCTCCACCGGCAGCACGACGGCATGGTGATGGTGGAGAAGCAGTACTCCGACAGGGCTTCGCCGAGCACACAACGGAGGAGGAGAGGTGTTGGGGAGGGGAGGGCTGCGCCTTGGAGGGTGGTTCTGCTGCCCTCCCCTCACCCCTCTATTTACAGGGGGAAGGGAGAAGGGGGCCGGCCCCTCTAGATCCCATCTAGAGGGGGGCGGCGGCCAAGGGGAGAGGGGGAGAGGGTGGCTTGCTCCCCAAGCCAAGGGGGCGCCCCCTCTAGGGTTCCCCCTCAACCCTAGGCGCAAGGGCCCAAGGGAGGGGGTCCGCCCAGCCCACCAGGGGCTGGCTCCCTGCCCCATGCAGCCCATGTGGTCCCTGGGAGGGGTGGCCCCTCCCGGTGGACCCCCGGAACCCTTCCGGTGGCCCCGGTACAATACCGGTATGACCCCGAAACTTCCCGGTGCCCGTTTGACAACTACCCATATATAAATCTTTACCTCCGGACCCTTCCGGAGCTCCTCGTGACGTCCGGGATCCCATCCGGGACTCCTAACAACATTCGGTAGTCACATACTAGTCTTCCTAATAACCCTAGCGTCACCGAACCTTAAGTGTGTAGACCCTACGGGTTCGGGAGACATGCAGACATGACCGAGACGCTCTCAGGTCAATAACCAACAGCGGGATATGGATACCCATGATGGCTCCCACATGCTCCTCGATGTTGTCATCGGATGAACCATGATGTCGAGGATTCGATCAAACCCTGTATACAATTCCCTTTGTCAATCGGTACGTTACTTGCCCGAGACTCGATCGTCGGTATCCCAATACCTTGTTCAGTCTCGTTACCGGCAAGTCACTTTACTCGTACCGTAATGCATGATCCCGTGTCCAACACCTTGGTCACATTGAGCTCATTATGATGATGCATTACCGAGTGGGCCCAGAGATACCTCTCCGTCATACGGAGTGACAAATCCCAGTCTCGATCCGTGTCAACCCAACAGATACTTTCGGAGATACCTGTAATGCACCTTTATAGTCACCCAGTTACGTTGTGACGTTTGATACACCCAAGGCACTCTTACGGTATCCGGGAGTTACACGATCTCATGGTCGAAGGAAGAGATACTTGACATTGGCAAAGCTCTAGCAAAACGAACTACACGATCTTTTATGCTATGCTTAGGATTGGGTCTTGTCCATCACATCATTCTCCTAATGATGTGATCCCGTTATCAACGACAACCAATGTCCATGCCCAGGAAACCATGACTATCTGTTGATCACAACGAGCTAGTCAACTAGAGGCTCACCAGGGACATATTGTGGTCTAAGTATTCACACGTGTATTACGATTTCCGGATAATACAGTTATAGCATGAACAAAAGACAATTATCATGAACATTGAAATATAATAATACTTTTATTATTGCCTCTAGGGCATATTTCCAACAGTCTCCCACTTGCACTAGAGTCACCAATCTAGTTACATTGTGATGAATCGAACACCCATAGAGTTCTGGTGTTGATCATGTTTTGCACGCGAGAGAGGTTTAGTCAGCGGATCTGCGACATTCAGATCCGTGTGCACTTTGCAAATCTCTATGTCTCCATCTTGAACATTTTCACGGATGGAGTTGAAACAACGCTTGATGTGCCTGGTCTTCTTGTGAAACCTGGGCTCCTTGGCAAGGGCAATAGCTCCAGTGTTGTCACAGAAGAGTTTGATCGGCCCGACGCATTGGGTATGACTCCTAGGTCGGTGATGAACTCCTTCACCCAAATCGCTTCATGCGCTGCCTCCGAGGCTGCCATGTACTCCGCTTCACACGTAGATCCCGCCACGACGCTCTGCTTGCAGCTGCACCAGCTTACTGCTCCACCATTCAACATATACACGTATCCGGTTTGTGACTTAGAGTCATCCAGATCTGAGTCGAAGCTAGCGTCGACGTAACCCTTTACGACGAGCTCTTCGTCTCCTCCATAAACGAGAAACATGTCCTTCGTCCTTTTCAGGTACTTCAGGATATTCTTGACCGCTGTCCAGTGTTCCTTGCCGGGATTACTTTGGTATCTTGCTACCAAACTTACGGCAAGTTTTACATCGGGTCTGGTACACAGCATGGCATACATAATAGATCCTATGGCTGAACCATAGGGGATGACACTCATCTCTTCTTTATCTTTTGCCGTGGTCGGTGACTGAGCCGAGCTCAGTCTCACACCTTGTAACATAGGCAAGAACCCCTTCTTGGACTGATCCATTTTGAACCTCTTCAAAATCTTATCAAGGTATGTGCTTTGTGAAAGACCTATGAGGCGTCTCGATCTATCTCTATAGATCTTGATGCCTAATATATAAGCAGCTTCTCCAAGGTCCTTCATTGAAAAACACTTGTTCAAGTAGGCCTTAACGCTGTCCAGAAGTTTCGTATCATTTCCCATCAAGAGTATGTCATCTACATATAATATGAGAAATGCTACAGAGCTCCCACTCACTTTCTTGTAAACGCAGGCTTCTCCATAAGTCTGCGCAAACCCAAACGCTTTGATCATTTCATCAAAGCGAATGTTCCAACTCCGAGATGCTTGCACCAGTCCATAAATGGATCGCTGGAGCTTGCATACTTTGTTAGCGTTCCGAGGATCGACAAAACCTTCTAGCTGCATCATATACAGCTCTTCCTTAAGATGTCCGTTAAGGAATGCCGTTTTGACGTCCATCTGCCATATCTCATAATCATAGTATGCGGCAATTGCTAACATGATTCGGACGGACTTCAGCTTCGCTACGGGAGAGAAAGTCTCGTCGTAGTCAATCCCTTGAACTTGTCGATAACCCTTAGCGACAAGTCGAGCCTTATAGATGGTAACATTACCATCCGCGTCCGTCTTCTTCTTAAAAATCCATTTGTTTTCTATCGCTCACCGATCATCGGGCAAGTCTGTCAAAGTCCATACTTTGTTTTCATACATGGATTCTATCTCGGATTTCATGGCTTCAAGCCATTTGTTGGAATCCGGGCCCGCCATCGCTTCTTCATAGTTCGAAGGTTCATTGTTGTCTAACAACATGATTTCCAGGACAGGGTTGCCGTACCACTCTGGTGCGGAATGTGTCCTTGTGGACCTACGAAGTTCAGTAGTAACTTGATCCGAAGTACCTTGATCATCATCATTGTTTTCCTCTTCAGTTGGTGTGGGCATCACAGGAACGGTTTCCTGCGCTGCGCCACTTTCCCGTTCAAGAGGTAGTACTTCATCGAGTTCTACTTTCCTCCCACTTACTTCTTTCGAGAGAAACTCTTTTTCCAGAAAGCATCCGTTCTTGGCAACAAAGATCTTGCCTTCGGATCTTAAGTAGAAGGTATACCCGACAGTTTCCTTAGGGTATCCTATGAATACGCATTTTTCCGACTTGGGTTCGAGCTTTTCAGGTTGAAGTTTCTTGACATAAGCATCGCATCCCCAAACTTTTAGAAACGACAGCTTAGGTTTCTTTCCAAACCATAATTCATACGGTGTCGTCTCAACGGATTTAGATGGTGCCCTATTTAAAGTGAATATAGCTGTCTCTAGAGCGTATCCCCAAAATGATAGCGGTAAATCGGTAAGAGACATCATAGACCGCACCATATCCAATAGGGTGCGATTATGACGTTCGGACACACCGTTTCGCTGAGGTGTTCCAGGCGGCGTGAGTTGTGAAACGATTCCACATTTCCTTAAGTGTGTACCAAATTCGTGACTTAAGTATTCTCCTCCACGATCTGATCGTAAGAATTTTATCTTTCGGTCACGTTGATTCTCTACCTCACTCTGAAATTCCTTGAACTTTTCAAATTTATCAGACTTGTGTTTCATTAAGTAGACATACCCATATCTACTCAAGTCATCAGTGAGAGTGAGAACATAACGATATCCTCCGCGAGCCTCAATGCTCATTGGACCGCACACATCGGTATGTATGATTTCCAACAAGTTGGTTGCTCACTCCATTGTTCCGGAGAACGGAGTCTTGGTCATTTTGCCCAAGAGGCATGGTTCGCATGTGTCAAACGATTCATAATCAAGAGACTCCAAAAGTCCACCAGCATGGAGCTTCTTCATGCGCTTGACACCAATGTGACCAAGGCGGCAGTGCCACAAGTATGTGGGACTATCGTTATCAACTTACATCTTTGGCATCCACACTATGAACATGTGTAACATTATGCTCGAGATTCATTAAGAATAAACCATTGACCATCGGAGCATGACCATAAAACATATCTCTCATATAAATCGAACAACCATTATTCTCAGACTTAAATGAGTAGCCATCTCGTATTAAACGAGATCCAGATACAATGTTCATGCTCAAACATGGCACTAAATAACAATTATTAAGGTTCAAAACTAATCCCGTAGGTAAATGTAGAGGCAGCGTGCCGACGACGATCACATCGACTCTGGAACCATTCCCGACGCGCATAGTCACCTCGTCCTTCGCTAGTCTCCGTTTATTCCGCAGCTCCTGCTGTGAGTTACAAATATGAGCAACGGCACCGGTATCAAATACCCAGGAGTTACTATGAGTACTGGTAAGGTACACATCAATCACATGTATATCAAATATACCTTTGGTGTTGCCGGCCTTCTTATCCGCTAAGTATTTGGGGCAGTTCCGCTTCCACTGACCCTTCCCCTTGCAATAAAAGCACTCAGTCTCAGGCTTGGGTCCATTCTTTGACTTCTTCCCGGCAACAGGCTTACCGGGCGCGGCAACATCTTTGCCGTCCTTCTTGAAGTTCTTCTTACCCTTGCCCTTCTTGAACTTAGTGGTCTTATTGACCATCAACACTTGATGTTCTTTCTTGATTTCAGCCTCTGCTGACTTCAGCATCGAGAACACTTCAGGAATGGTCTTTACCATCCCCTGCATGTTGTAGTTCATCACAAAGCTCTTGTAGCTTGGTGGGAGCGACTGGAGGATTCTGTCAATGACCGCCTCATCTGGGAGGTTTATGTTCAGCTGGGTCATACGGTTGTGCAACCCAGACATCTTCAGGATGTGCTCACTGACAGAACTGTTTTCCTCCATCTTACAACTGTAGAACTTGTCAGAGACATCATATCTCTCGACCCGGGCATGAGCTTGGAAAACTAGTTTCAGCTCTTCGAACATCTCATATGCTCCGTGGTGCTCAAAACGCTTTTGGAGCCCCGGTTCTAAGCTGTAAAGCATGCCGCACTGAACGAGGGAGTAATCATCAGCACGAGCTGCCAAGCGTTCATAACGTCTTGGTTCTCTGGGACGGGAGCGTCACCTAGCGGTCCTTCTAGGACATATTGCTTTTTGGCAGCTATGAGGATGATCCTCAGGTTCCGGACCCAGTCCGTATAGTTGCTACCATCATCTTTCAGCTTGGTTTTCTCTAGGAACGCGTTGAAGTTCATGTTGACATTAGCGTTGGCCATTG
This sequence comes from Triticum aestivum, assembly GCF_018294505.1. Classification (NCBI taxonomy): domain Eukaryota; kingdom Viridiplantae; phylum Streptophyta; class Magnoliopsida; order Poales; family Poaceae; genus Triticum; species Triticum aestivum. The sequence goes on from NC_057795.1 coordinate 505,986,022, forward strand.
ATCTACAAGACATATTTGCAAAGGTTTTATACTAAGTTCATGATAATAAAGTTCTAATCAAATTATGAACTCCCACTTAGATTAGACATCCCTCTAGTCATCTAAGTGTTACACGATCCGAGTCGACTAGCCCGTGTCCGATCATCACGTGAGACGGACTAGTCATCGTCGGTGAACATCTTCATGTTGATCGTATCTTCCATACGACTCGTGTTCGACCTTTCGGTCTCCGTGTTCCGAGGCCATGTCTGCACATGCTAGGCTCGTCAAGTTAACCCTAAGTGTTTTCGCTGTGTAAAACTGTCTTACACCCGTTGTATGTGAACGTAAGAATCCATCACACCCGATCATCACGTGGTGCTTAGAAGCGACGAACTGTAGCAACGGTGCACAGTTAGGGGAGAACACTTCTTGAAATTTTGTAAGGGATCATCTTATTTACTACCGTCGTCCTAATTAAACAAGATGCATAAACATAATAAACATCACATGCAATTATATAGTTGTGACATGATATGGCCAATATCATAAAGCTCCATTGATCTCCATCTTCGGGGCTCCATGATCATCTTGTCACCGGCTTGACACCATGATCTCCATCATCATGATCTCCATCATCGTGTCTTCATGAAGTTGTCACGCCAACGACTACTTCTACTTCTATGACTAACGTTTAGCAATAAAGTAAAGTAGTTTACATGGCGTTATTCAATGACACGCATGTCATACAAAAATAAAGACAACTCCTATGGCTCCTGCCGGTTGTCATACTCATCGACATGCAAGTCGTGAATCCTATTACAAGAACATGATCTCATACATCACAATTCATCATTCATCACAACTTCTGGCCATATCACATCACATGATCAATCGCTGCAAAAACAAGTTAGACGTCCTCTAATTGTTGTTGCATCTTTTACGTGGCTGCGATTGGGTTCTAGCAAGAACGTTTTCTTACCTACGAATCACCACAACGTAATTTTGTCAACTTCTATTTACCCTTCATAAGGGCCCTGTTCATCGAATCCGCTCCAACTAAAGTGGGAGAGACAGACACCCGCCAGCCACCTTATGCAACTAGTGCATGTCAATCGGTGGAACCGGTCTCACGTAAGCGTACGTGTAAGGTTGGTCCGGGCCGCTTCATCCCACAATACCGTTGAGCAAGAAAAGACTAGTAGAGGCAAGAAAGTTTACAAGATCCACGCCCACAACAAATTGTGTTCTACTCGTGCATTAGAGAACTACGCATAAACCTGGCTCTAATACCACTGTTGGGGAACGTTGCAGAAAATTAAAATTTTTCCTACGGTTTCACCAAGATCCATCTATGAGTTCATCTAAGCAACGAGTCGAGGGAGTGAGTTTGCATCTACATACCACTTGTAGATCGCGTGCGGAAGCTTGCAAGGTGATGATGGAGTCGTACTCGACGTGATTCGAATCACCGATGACCAAGTGCTGAACGGACAGCACCTCCGCGTTCAACACACGTACGGGACGGGAGACGTCTCCTCCTTCTTGATCCAGCAAGGGGGAAGGAGAGGTTGAGGAAGACAGCTCCACCGGCAGCACGACGGCGTGGTGATGGTGGAGAAGCAGTACTCCGACAGGGCTTCGCCGAAGCACACAACGGAGGAGGAGAGGTGTTGGGGAGGGGAGGGCTGCGCCTTGGAGGGTGGTTCTGCTGCCCTCCCCTCACCCCTCTATTTATAGGGGGAAGGGAGAAGGGGGCCGGCCCCTCTAGATCCCATCTAGAGGGGGGCGGCGGCCAAGGGGAGAGGGGGAGAGGGTGGCTTGCCCCCCAAGCCAAGGGGGCGCCCCCTCTAGGGTTCCCCCCTCAACCCTAGGCGCAAGGGCCCAAGGGAGGGGGTGCGCCCAGCCCACCAGGGGCTGGCTCCCTGCCCCACACAGCCCATGTGGTCCCCCGGGAGGGGTGGCCCCTCCCGGTGGACCCCCGGAACCCTTCCGGTGGCCCCGGTACAATACCGGTATGACCCCGAAACTTCCCGGTGCCCGTTTGACAACTACCCATATATAAATCTTTACCTCCGGGCCCTTCCGGAGCTCCTCGTGACGTCCGGGATCCCATCCGGGACTCCGAACAACATTCGGTAGTCACATACCAGTCTTCCTAATAACCCTAGCGTCACCGAACCTTAAGTGTGTAGACCCTACGGGTTCGGGAGACATGCAGACATGACCGAGATGCTCTCAGGTCAATAACCAACAGCGGGATCTGGATACCCATGATGGCTCCCACATGCTCCTCGATGTTTTCATCGGATGAACCACGATGTCGAGGATTCGATCAAACCCTGTATACAATTCCCTTTGTCAATCGGTACGTTACTTGCCCGAGACTCGATCGTCGGTATCCCAATACCTTGTTCAGTCTCATTACCGGCAAGTCACTTTACTCGTACCGTAATGCATGATCCCGTGTCCAACACCTTGGTCACATTGAGCTCATTATGATGATGCATTACCGAGTGGGCCCAGAGATACCTCTCCGTCATACGGAGTGACAAATCCCAGTCTCGATCCGTGTCAACCCAACAGATACTTTCGGAGATACCTGTAATGCACCTTTATAGTCACCCAGTTACGTTGTGACGTTTGATACACCCAAGGCACTCTTACGGTATCCGAGAGTTACACGATCTCATGGTCGAAGGAAGAGATACTTGACATTGGCAAAGCTCTAGCAAAACGAACTACACGATCTTTTATGCTATGCTTAGGATTGGGTCTTGTCCATCACATCATTCTCCTAATGATGTGATCCCGTTATCAACGACATCCAATGTCCATGGTCAGGAAACCATGACTATCTGTTGATCACAATGAGCTAGTCAACTAGAGGCTCACCAGGGACATATTGTGGTCTAAGTATTCACACGTGTATTACGATTTCCGGATAATACAGTTATAGCATGAACAAAAGACAATTATCATGAACATTGAAATATAATAATACTTTTATTATTGCCTCTAGGGCATATTTCCAACAGGTGGGTGGCATGTGGCTTTGATTAGCAAAGAGCTGGCAACCGACGCATCGTTGGACTAAGTCCTGAGTGTCTGCCCGGGCTATTGGCCAATAAAATTCTGTATGGAAGGCCTTGCCTACAAGGGCCTAAGCTGCAGCATGGTGCCTGCCGAGTCCGGCGTGAATTTCAGCCAGGAGATTTCGCCCTTCCTCTTCGGAGATACACCTTTGAAGGACTCCGGTTGTGCTTTTCTTATAAAGTTCTCCCTCATGGACCTTGTAGGCTTTAGATCGCCGAACTATGCAGCGGGCCTCATTTTGGTCTTCGAGAAGTTCCTGCCTAATTAAGTAGGCTAGGAATGGTTCCGTCCACGGGGCAATTACTGCCATTATTTCGTGGGCTGGAGGTGTTATTTCATTGGCTGAGCCACCGATTGTGTCAGAATGTTCCGTGCTGGGTGGTGCAGTTGGTTCTGGGTTGTTATTTACGGACTCTTCTTCCCATAATAGGGATGGCTTCAAGAGCCGCTCCAGGAAGATGTTTGGAGGGACGGCGTCGCATTTTGCGCCAATGCGTGCCAACACGTCTGCTGCCTGGTTGTTATCCCGGGCTACATGGTGGAATTCGAGTCCTTCGAACCGAGCTGACATTTTTAGGATGGCGTTGTGGTAGGCTGCCATTTTCGGATCCTTGGCGTCGAAGTCTCCATTTACTTGGGATATTGCGAGGTTTGAATCCCCGCGCACCTCTAGGCATTGAATACCCATGGAGATTGCCATCCGGAGACCATGTAGAAGGGCCTCGTATTCGGCTGCGTTGTTGGAGTCCGTGTACATTATTTGAAGTACGTATTGGACTGTGTCTCCGGTTGGGGACGTCAAGACGACGCCAGCCCCCAGGCGGGCCAACATTTTGGAGCCGTCGAAATGCATGATCCAATTGGAGTATGCGCCGTACTCTTTAGGGAGTTCGGCTTCCGTCCATTCGGCGATGAAGTCAGCCAAAACTTGCGACTATATAGCTCGTCGTGGTTTGTAGGTTATGTCAAATGGTAAGAGCTCAATGGCCCACTTTGCAATCCTGCCCGTCGCGTCGCGGTTGTTTATAATGTCGTTAAGAGGTACTTCGGAGGCCATTGTTATGGAACACTCTTGAAAGTAGTGTCGCAGCTTCCGGGATGCCATGAACACCACGTACGCTATCTTTTGATAATGTGGGTACCGGGACTTGCATGGAGTTAAGACAGTGGATACGTAGTACACTGGTTTTTGAAGAGGGAATTTGTGCCCTTCTGTTTCTCGTTCGACGACGAGTACCGCGCTGACAACTTGATGTGTTGCTGCGATATATAATAACATTGGTTCGCCCAGGTTGGGCGCGGCCAGGACCGGATTTGTTGCCAATATGGACTTAATTTCTTCGAGTCCGGTCGTGGCAACATCCGTCCATTCGAAGTGTTCGGTGCGCCAGAGGAGGCGATAGAGGGGCAGTGCCTTTTCTCCCAAACGGGAGATGAAGCGGCTTAGAGCCGCCACGCATCCAGTTAGTTTTTGTATTTGTTTGAGGTATTTTGGGATATCCAATTGTGACAAAGCTTGGATCCTGGCTGGGTTTGCTTCAATTCCTCTACCGGATACAATGAAGCCCAAGAGCTTTCCGGCTGGTACGCCGAAAACACATTTTTCCGGGTTGAGCTTAATGTCATATGCTCGGAGGTTGTCGAATGTGACCCTCAAATCGTCTACTAGAGTTCCGACATGTTTGGTCTTGACGACCACATCGTCTACGTATGCCTCCACTGTTTTGCCTATTTGGGTAGCCAGACATGTTTGAATCATGCGCTGATATGTTGCGCCGGTGTTTTTGAGTCCGAAGGGCATTGTGTTGAAGCAGAATGGTCCGTATGGAGTAATGAATGTCGTTGCAGTCTGGTCTGTTTCCGCCATCTTGATTTGATGGTATCCAGAGTATGCGTCGAGGAAGCACAATGAATCGTGCCCTGCGGTAGCATCGATGATTTGGTCGATGCAGGGGAGGGGGAAAGGATCCTTTGGACATGCCTTGTTAAGGTCTTTGAAATCGACACAAAGGCGCCAGGATCTATCCTTTTTTGGTACCATTACCAGGTTTGCTAGACAGTCCGGATGTTTTATATCTCTGATGAATCCGGCTTCTAAGAGTTTGGCTAGCTCCTCTCCAATTGCCTGTCTTTTGGGTTCGAAAAATCGTCGAAGAGCCTGTTTGACTGGCTTGAATCCTTTTAGGATATTTAGGCTGTGCTCTGCTAGCCTGTGTGGGATTCCTGGCATATCTGAAGGGTGCCAGGCAAAAATGTCCCAATTTTCCCGAAGCAATTCACGTAGTGCGGCTTCTACCTCAGGGTTTAATTGTTCCCCAATGGAGGCCGTCTTTGTGGGGTCCGTTGGATGGACCTGGAATTTGACTATTTCATCTGCTGGTTTAAAAGAAGTGGACTTAGATCTCTTATCAAGTATCACATCGTCCCTATTCACCATGGAGGGCAGCGCAGTGAGTTCTTCTGCCGCTAGGGCTTCGGATAGAGCCTCTAGGGCTAGTGCGGCTGTCTTATTTTCAGCACGGAGTGCTATATCTGGATCACTAACGAGAGTGATGATTCCATTGGGCCCGGGCATTTTAAGCTTCATGTACCCGTAATGGGGTATAGCTTGGAAAATTGTGAATGCCTCTCGCCATAACAAGGCGTGGTATCCGCTGCTGAACGGGGCCACTTGGAACGTGACCTCCTCGGATCTGTAATTGTCCGGTGAGCCGAATACTACATCTAGTGTGATTTTTCCTATGCAGCGTACTTCCCGACTAGGGATTATTCCTCTAAAGGTTGTGCTGCTTCGCTCAATGCGGCTCCAGTCTATTTCCATTTTTTGGAGGGTTTCCTCGTAGATGAGGTTTAATCCACTGCCGCTATCCATGAGTACCTTGGTAAGACAAAAGCCGTCCACTATCGGACTGAGGACCAATGCAGATGGTGCTCGGGCTGTTCGAAATTTAGGTTCGTTGCTTGCATTGAAGGTGATAGCCGTTTCGCTCCATGGATTTGTTGTTGCTACTTGGTAGACTTTGGCGAGGCTGCGGATAGTTCGTTTCGCATATTATTTGATGCGAAAGTCTCAAAGACTATTAATACCGTACTGGTACTGTTGGGCTAGTTACCCGGGGCTAGAAAACCTTCGCCACTTTTGGCCACCTGCCGTAGTATCCAACATGCTCGAAGGCTATGTGTTGGAGTGGCGCCCTCTGTACTATGGATTTTACAGGGTCCGTTGAGCCATCCCTCCAGTACGGTTCCGTGCCCTTTAGGGGTTTTTTGCTTTTTGGTTTTTGACCCAGGTGCTTGAGTATGACGCACCCATTTATTTCGAACTAGGGTTATGTTCAGGGCCGGATTGTCCCAAAACCTAGTTTCGGTTTTCCAGGCACTCTCCATGGCACAGTATTTTTGTACTATGGTCGCTAGGTCGGCGAAGCGTGTAATTTCGCAACGACTTATGGCGTTCATGATTCCCTCGTTCGTGCAATTGTTGCAGAAAATTGAGATTGCGCTTTCTTCACGGCAGTCCTTTATCCTGTCCATAACCAGGAGGAATCTGGACCAGTAATGATGTACTGTTTCATATGGCTCTTGCCGTATTTGAGATAGATCGCGTATGTTTGGGTGGGCGGGTGGAATTAAATTCGGAACCCCGCCCAATCTGAGGCTTAAAGGCTGAGAAGTTTCCGGATTTGGAAGCTTGGATTGTTGGATGTTGTCCAACAAATCTGGTCCGATGCCTGACTTTAGGTTCAGTACTTGATTGACGTCCGTCCCTCCATGGGAATCCGGCATGGAGGGATCGGGAATCCGGACATAACTGGTCTTTAACATAGAAGAAGATTCGCTGCATTGTTCCTCTACCACAACAACGTGGTGGGTAGCCTGGGGAGAGTTAATTTCTCTCAGATCGATTTTAAGCCCAATCTGATCGTAGTCTGTAGCGACTCCCAGGGCGGCGATGCGATCCAAGAGCTCATTTACAGAGGAGAGCTCCATCGGATCTAGCTGCTCGGCGAATTCCGAGTTGACGTGAAGATCGCTTTTCATGACCTGAGAGGTCATCGTCGGAGAGGTGGCCGAATAGGCGGTCATAAGAAAACCACCTAGCCGGATAGTTTGGCTGGCGGCCAAAGCTCCCTTGGCGACGGCGCCGTCTTTAAAGATGGGAAAAGGCATCCCTCCTGATTGCGACGGCACAGAGGAACTCTCAATGAAAGCACCAATGTCGGTGTCAAAACCGGCGGATCTCGGGAAGGGGGTACCGAACTGTGCGTCTAGGCGGATGGTAATAGGAGACAAGGGACACGATGTTTTACCCAGGTTCGGGCCCTCTTGATGGAGGTAAAACCCTACATCCTGCTTGATTGATATTGATGATGCGTGTATTACAAGAGTAGATCTACCACGAGATCAAGGAGGCTAAACCCTAAAAGCTAGCCTATTGTATGATTGTTGTTCGTCCTACGGACTAAAACCATCCAGTTTATATAGACACCGGAGAGGGCTAGGGTTACACAGAGTCGGTTACAATGGTAGGAGATCTACATATCCGTATCGCCAAGCTTGCCTTCCACGCCAAGGAAAGTCCCATCCGGACATGGGCCGAAGTCTTCAATCTTGTATCTTCATAGTCTTGGAGTCCGGCCGATGATGATAGTTCGGCTATCCGGACACCCCCTAGTCCGGGACTCCCTCAATCATAGCAAGATAGCAAAGCCCTCGACTCAAAACTAATCTTTATTATATATAGCTCACGGACTCGATTACATAGATAGGGATCAACACAAAGACTCAAAGCTAGATCATACTAAACTTTATTCTACTAGATCAAGATATAACCAAAAGGATCGAACTAAGAAAAATGGTAAAGATAGAAGTGTGATGGTGATACAATACCGGGGCACCTCCCCCAAGCTTGGCAGTTGCCAAGGGGAGTGCCCATACCCATGTGATTAAGTCTCTTTCTTCGGAGGTGGTGATGATGGAGTTGTTGATGATGTAGCCTTATCGTCCATCTTCCAAGGCATAGGCTCACCATCATAGAAGGATGATCGAGTCTCCGGGATCCTCAAATCTATAGCCAAACTCATCCTCTTGAATCTATATTCATACTCATAGTTTTGGTTTTGCAGGTCATAGATCTGGGCTTGGAGGTGCTCGATTTTCTCGTGATTCTTGAAGATGGTCTCCTCAATGTTCTTGGCATCCAGCTTGTGGTTGTTGGTGAACTCCCTGGTCATCATGTGGTTGGCGTTGAGTCCGCGTTCCACCATCCCTTGGCACTTGAAAACTTGCTACTCCATTGCTTCGAGTCTTGTCTCCATGCTTCCGGTCCTCCTTGGTCCCTCAACATCGCGTATGTGCAGCACCCCCTCACGCGTCTCAATTGTTTGAGGGTGTTGCAGCACCTCCGCGAGGTAGGGATTGATGACCTTCTCGACAAACTTGTCCTTGGGGGCGCTTGAAGACGTCATGATGATCTAGATCTGTCAGAAAAATACCTCGAAACAAAAGCAGAAGATTTTGTCGTGGTACGGTGGTCAAAACTTTCGGGAGATTATATAATGAATTTTTACCGACAAAAAGAAGTATCATGCAAGAAATCGGAGTCCGGATGGCACACGAGGTGCCCGCGAGGCAGGGGGCGCGCCCAGGGGGGTAGGGCGCGCCCTCCACCCTCGTGGATGCCTCGTGTCCTTTCCGGACTACTTCTTATTTTCCTATTTTGTTAAATATTCCAAAACGGAGAAAACTTGCTATTAGAACTGTTTTGGAGTCGGTTTACTTACTGTACCACATACATATTCCTTTTCGGAGTCTGAAATGTTCTGTAAAGTGTCCCTTATGTAGTCCTCCAAGGTTATGGTATCAATAACATTGGTTTCAACATTTATGGGATTACCTGATATATAATGTTTGATTCTTTGACTGTTCACCACATTCGGATTTGTGCCTTCGAAGTTGTTGATTTTTATGGCACCAGAACAATAGACTTCCTCGATAATGTAAGGACCTTCCCATTTAGAAAGAAGTTTTCCTGCAAAAAATCTTAAACGAGAGTTGTATAGCAAAACATAATCACCTACATTAAACTCAGGCTTTTGTATCCTTTTGTCATGCCATCTTTTAACTTTTTCTTTAAATAGTTTGGCATTCTCATAGGCCTGGGTTCTCCATTCATCAAGTGAGCTAATGTCAAATAGCCTGTTCTCACCGACAAGTTTGAAATCATAATTGAGCTCTTTAATAGCCCAATATGCCTTATGTTCTAGTTCAAGAGGTATGTGACATGCTTTTCCATAAACCATTTTATACGGAGACATACCCATAGGATTTTTATATGCAGTTCTATAGGCCCATAATGCATCATCAAGTTTCTTGGACCAATTCTTTCTAGATCTATTAACAGTATTTTGCAAAATTAATTTAAACTCTCTATTACTCAATTCTACTTGACCACTAGACTGTGGATTGTATGGAGATGCAATTCTATGATTAACATCATATTTAGCAAGCATCTTATGAAAGGCACCATGAATAAAATGTGAACCACCATTAGTCATTAAGTATCTAGGGACTCCAAACCTCGGAAAAATAACTTCTTTAAGCATCTTAATAGAGGTGTTATGACCAGCACTACTAGTTGGAATAACTTCTACCCACTTAGTAACGTAATCAACAATAACTAAAATATGTGTATTACCATTAGAGGAAGGAAACGGTCCCATATAATCAAAGCCCCAAACATTAAATGGTTCAATGACAAGTGAATAGTTCATAGGCATTTCTTGACGTCTACTATTATTACCAATTCTTTGACATTCATCACAAGACAAGACAAACTTACATGCATCTTTGAAGAGAGTAGGCCAATAAAAGCCGGATTGCAATACCTTATGTGCAGTTCTATCTCTAGCGTGGTGTCCTCCATATGCCTCGGAGTGAGACTTACGTAGCATCTGCTCATGTTCATGCTCAGGTACACAATGTCTAATAACACCATCTACTCCTTCTTTATAAAGGTGTGGGTCATCCCAGAAGTAATGTCTTAGATCATAGAAAACCTTTTCTTTTGCTGGTATGTGAAACTAGGTGGTATAAATTTAGCAACAATGTAATTAGCATAGTCAGCATACCATGGAGCAGTACAAGAAGCATTTATGATTGCTAATTGTCCATCAGGAAAGCTATCATCAATAGGTAGTGGGTCATCAAGAACATTCTCTAACCTAGAAAAGTTGTTTGCAACGGGGTTCTCAGCTCCCTTTCTATCAATAATATGCAAATCAAATTCTTGTAGCAATAGAACCCATCTAATAAGTCTAGGTTTAGCATCTTTATTTTCCATAAGGTATTTAATAGCAGAATGATCAGTGTGAACGGTTACTTTGGAATCAACAATATAAGGTCTGAACTTATCACAAGCAAATACAACAGCTAAAAATTATTTTTCAGTAGTAGCATAATTTCTCTGGGCACTGTCTAGAGTTTTACTAGCATATTGGATAACATTTAATTTCTTATCAACTCTATGTCCTAGAACATCACCTACATCATAGTCACTAGCATCACACATGATTTCAAAGAGTAAATTCCAATCAGGTGGCTGAACAACAGGTGCAGAAATCAAGGCTTTCTTAAGTATTTCAAATGCTTCTATGCAATCATCATCAAAGACAAAAGTAACATCTTTTTGTAATAGATTTGTCAGAGGCCTAGAAATTTTTGTGAAGTCTTTAATGAACCTCCTATAAAAACTGGCATGACCAAGGAAACTTCGTATACCTTTGATGTCCTTAGGACATGGCATCTTTTCAATAGCATCAACTTTAGCTTTATCAACTTCAATACCTCTTTTAGAAATTTTATGCCCCAAGACAATACCTTCATTAACCATAAAGTGGCACTTCTCCCAATTCAAGACAAGATTAGTTTCTTCACATTTCTGCAAGACTCGATCAAGGTTGCTTAAGCAATCATCAAAAGAAGTTCCATACACGGAGAAGTCATCCATGAAAACCTCAACAATCTTTTCACAAAAGTCAGAGAATATTGCAGTCATACATCTTTGAAAGGTAGAAGGTGCATTACATAAACCAAAAGGCATACATCTATAAGAAAAGGTATCGAAAGGGTAAGTAGAAGTGGTCTTATCCAGATCCTCTTTTGACACAGGTATTTGAGAGAAACCAGAATAACCATCTAGAAAGCAAAAATGTGTATGTTTGGATAATATTTCTAGCATTTGATCAATAAAAGGCAGAGGGTAATGATCTTTTCTAGTAGCTTTATTCAATTTGCGGAAATCAGTTACCATTCTATAACCTCTAATAATTCTTTGTGGGGTCAATTCGTCTTTATCATTAGGAACAATAGTAATACATCTCTTCTTAGGGACACAATGAACGGGGCTTACCCACTGACTATCAGCAACATGATAATTATACCTGCCTCTAGAAGCTTTAGTATTTCATTTCTTACCACTTCTTTCATCTTAGGGTTTGACCATCGTTGGTGATCAGCAACTGGTTTAGCGTCTTTCTCCAGTTTTATTTTGTTCTGGCATAGAGTGGGGCTAATGCCCTTAAGATCATCAAGAGTATATCCAATAGCAGCACAGTGCTTCTTCAGAGTTTTCAATAATTTCTCTTATTCCTACTCTGAAAGGTTAGCACTAATAATAACAGGATATATCTTCTTTTCATCAAGATAAGCATATTTGAGAGTATCAGGTAAAGGTTAAAGCTCAAACACGGGATCACCCTTGGGTGGAGGAAGATCCCCTAGGATTTCAACAGGCAAGTTGTGTTTCAAAATAGGTCCCCGTTTAAGGAATACTTCATCTATTTCCCTTCTTTCATTCATGAACATATCATTTTCATGGTCTAGAAAATATTGTTCTAAAGGATCATTAGGAGGCACGGCAATAGAAGCAAGACCAATAATTTCACCTTTACTAGGCAATTCTTTATCATGGGGTTGTCTGCAAAATTTAGCAAAATTAAAATCATGAGACATATTTCCTAAACCAACAGTAACAATATCTTTTTCGCAGTCTATCTTAGCATTAACAGTATTCAGGAAGGGTCTACCAAATATAATGGGTCAGAAGTCATCTTGCGGGGAACCAAGAAAAAGAAAATTAGTAGGATATTTAACTTTCCCACACAAGACTTCAACATCTCTAACAATCCCAATTGGTGAAATAGTATCTCTATTGGCAAGCTTAATTATAACATCAATATATTCTATCTCAGCAGGTGCAATATCATGCATAATTTCTTTGCATAAGGAATGAGGTATTGCACTCGCACTAGCACCCATATCACATAAGCCATGAGAAGAATGATCTCCTGTTTTAACAGAAACAACAGGAATGCCAACAATAGGTCTATGTTTATGTTTAGTATCGGGTCTAGCAATTCTAGCAGCTTCATCACAGAAGTAAATAACATGCCCATCAATATTATCGACCAAGAGATCATTAACCATAGCAATACTAGGTTCGACTTTAATTTGTTCAGGGGGTGTAGGTGTTCTAGCATTACTCTTACGAACCATAGTTGAAGCTTTAGCATGATCCTTTATTCTAACAGGGAAAGGTGGTTTCTCAATATAAGCAGTAGGAACAATAGGATCAACATTATAAGTGATAGTATTTTCTTCAACTTTAATAGGTTCAACTACTTTTACTTAAATGGGAGGATGATATTTAAACCACTTATCCTTAGAGAGTTCAACATGAGTAGCAAATGATTCATAGAAAGAAGCTACTATCTCAGAGTCAAGTCCATATTTAGTGCTAAATTCACGAAAAGCATCGGTATCCATAAAAGATTTAACATAGTCAAACTTAGGTGTTATACCTGAATCCTTACCTTCGTCGAGATCCCAATCTTCAAAGTTGCGTTTAATTATTTCCAATAAATCCCATCTAAATTCAATAGTCTCCATCATAAAAGAACCAGTACAAGAAGTGTCGAGCATGGAGCGATTATTGAGAGAAAGCCGAGCATTAAAATTTTGAATAATAATTTCTCTTGAGAGATCATGATTGGGACATGAATATAACATTGACTTAAGCCTCCCCCAAGCTTGAGCGATACTTTCTCCTTCACGAGGCCAAAAATTATATATATAATTACGATCACGACGAACCAGATGCATAGGATAAAACTTTTGATGAAATTCCAATTTCAACCGGTTGTAGTTCCACGATCCAATATCATCACATAGCCTAAACCATGGCAATGCCTTTCCCTTCAAACATAAAGGGAAGACCTTCTTCTTGATAACATCCTCGGGCATACCTGCAAGCTTAAATAATCCACAAACTTCATCCACATAGATTTGGTGCATATCATGATGTAATGTTTCATCTCCTGTAAAAGGATTAGCTAGCAGTTTCTCTATCATACCCGAAGGAATTTCAAAGTAAACATTTTCAGTAGGTTCAGTAGGTTGAGGAGCAACTCTTTGCTCTACGAGTTGGGGTGAAGATACCATGAACAAGCCCCTCAAAGGATTATTTTCTATAGTAACTAGTGACAGTAAATTTCAGCGCGCTATATAAATTTTTCCTTACCAAATTCCACCTACCAAAGGCGCTTCACTCCCCGACAACAGCGCTAGAGAAGAGTCTAGATGACCCACTAGTATAGGGGATCTATCGTAGTCCTTTCGATAAGTAAGAGTGTCGAACCCAACAAGGAGCAGAAGGAAATGACAAGCGATTTTCAGTAAGGTATTCTCTGCAAGCACTGAAATTATCGGTAACAGATAGTTTTGTGATAAGGTAATTCGTAATAGGTAACAAGTAACAAAAGTAAACAAGGTGCATCAAGGTGTCCCAATCCTTTTTGTATCAAAGGACAAGCCTGGACAAACTCTTATATAAAGGAAAGCGCTCCCGAGGACACATGGGAATTATCGTCAAGCTAGTTTTCATCATGCTGATATGATTCGCGTTTGTTACTTTGATAATTTGATATGTGGGTGGACCGGTGGTTGGGTAATGCCCTTCCTTGGAGAAGCATCCCACTTATGATTAACACCTCTTGCAAGCATCTGCAACTACGAAAGAAGAATTAAGGTAAACTTAACCATAGCATGAAACATATGGATCCAAATCAGCCCCTTACGAAGCAATGCATAAACTAGGGTTTAAGATTCTATCACTCTAGCAACCCATCATCTACTTATTACTTCCCAATGCCTTCCTCTAGGCCCAACTAATGGTGAAGTGTCATGTAGTCGACGTTCACATAACACTACTAGAGGAGAGACAACATACATCTCATCAAAATATCGAACGAATACCAAATTCACATGACTACTTATAATAAGACTTCTCCCATGTCCTCAGGAACAAACGTAACTACTCAAAAATCAATTCATGTTCATAATCAGAGGGGTATTAATATGCATAAAGGATCTAAACATATGATCTTCCACTAAATAAACCAACTAGCATCAACTACAAGGAGTAATCAACACTACTAGCAACCCACAGGTACCAATATGAGGTTTTGAGACAAAGATTGGATACAAGAGATGAACTAGAGTTTGAGAGGAGATGGTGCTGGTGAAGATGTTGATGGAGGTTGACCCCCTCCCGATGAGAGGGTCGATGGTGATGATGATGGTGACGATTTCCCCCTCCAGGAGGGATGTTTCCCCGGCAAAATAGCTCCGCTGGAGGCCTAGATTGGTTCCACCAAGGTTCCGCCTCGAGACGGTGGTGCTTCGTCCCGAAAGCTTCCATATGATTTTTTCCAGGGCAAAAGACACCTTATACCAGAAGATGGGCATCGGGGGGCTTCCAGGTGGCCCACGAGGCAGCCCAGGGGGTAGGGCGCACCCCCACCCTCGTGGACAGTGGGTGGCTCCCCTCTGGTGCTTTCTTCGCCCAATATTTTTAATATATTCCAAAACTGACTTTCATGGAGTTTCAGGACTTTTGGAGTTGTGCAGAATAGGTCTCTAATATTTTGCTCCTTTTCCAGCCCAGAATTCCAGCTGCCGACATTCTCCCTCTTCATGTAAACCTTGTAAAATAAGAGAGAAAAGGCATAAGTATTGTGATATAATGTGTAGTAACAGGCCATATTGCAATAAATATCAATATAGAAGCATGATGCAAAATGGATGTATCACTGCTGCTGCTGCAGGGGAGGCTGCACAGAAGGATGGAGGGGGGAAGCCTGCTCCTCACCCGTCGCGGATCCGACGATGGAGCGAACGCGACGCTGGTAGTTGTCGTTGATGATGGGCTCTGTCTAGACTCGGCAGGCCCTGCGCAGGGCACGCTTACGTCATGCGTCGGCCATGTCGGCGTCGAGGCTGAAGGTGCAAAACCAAGGCCCCTAGCTGGCGCGCAAAATGTCGGGGATTGATTTGTGCTACAGGAAATCCTTCAAAACCCTTGTTCAAACTCTGGGGCCTTAGTTCGCGACCTAGCAACTAGACGACGAGCTTGGCGTGGCTACGGCGAGTGAGGCACGATGAAGAGATGCAAGGCATGACAAGGAAACAATAAGCTACCTAGATTTGGGCAACCATGCGGTGTAAAACCCTACTCCTGCTTGATGGGATTGCTTGTGGAGACAGTGCTCGTGAGCTATAGGGCGAAGCTCTCAGGGGTCAATGGCGAGATCCCCTTCTACGATGGCATTCCTGCTCCTTTTATAGGCGCCCTGGTTCTTTTCCCTCGAAAATATTGGTGGGAAGGGTTACCACACGGTGGAAATTTAAAAGGAGATAGGCGCCCAGTCTTATCCTGACAAAAACAGTTTTCGCCTGCTAAAGTTGTTATCTATGACGCACAGGGGCTCCATGGTGACCTCCATCTTGGTGCGTCATGATCTTGGTATCCTTTCACCAAAGCAGAAAGCTTTGGAACTTGCTTTGGGGTGAGGCAGACCCCGCTGCTCCCTTATCATCAATGAGGAAACTACCCTCGCCATGCCTGGCTGGCACGGTCTTCGCTATTGTCACCTGCTGCAGGCGCGTTTCCCACGTGATAGGCATGTGACCCACAGGATGGGCCTCGCGGGGATCGCCGCCTCATGAGGCCGCTTGCTGCTTGACATTGTCTTCTGTAGAGTCCCGCCTCGTGGCGGGAGTCCTCTGAGGCAAGGTCCTCGCGAGGTGCCTTGCTTCACGGCGCCCATAGCTGGACCGCCTCTTGTGTTTGGGTCAGGGGTCGCTTCCTGGTCCGTAGGCAGCGGGTCTGTGGTACCCTGGTTCCCACTAGGCCGACATCGCCCCACTTTGTCACGATTCTAGAATATCTCTATATCTTATCTATCTGGTACTATAGTATAGCAGTTTTGAATATGGATTTATCACTTCCCACTCAGTTTCCCACTAAAACACCGTTGGAGTGACTGGAGCCGTTGATTTCCCACAACATACTGAAATCTATCGTTCATCAGTTATGGGCGCCATCCATGTTTAGTTTTACCCAGCCAAATGGAGGCTTGCTCCAATGCTCAATAGGATGTGAGCAAGTGCTTGATATATTATGTCGTTCTTTGCCGGACGTGCAGCCACCATAAGTAATCACTCCCTTCCCCTTGGCAACGTCATCAGATGGATTTTGCTGAATGTACAATAGCGTATTGATGTAGCCAGACAGGAATCTGGTAGAAGCCGCAAGTGGTGGTGCTGGTTTGTGGTGGTATACTTCATTACGTACATACCAGCTCTGCCAAAGTGGCATCACCACAGGGAGTCTCTCCTCATTCTTTCATCGGTCCAATAAGTGGGTGATCCACTCTCGCCTAGTGTTGACGACGGTCTCCAGCTTGGGCATACTCCATGTACACTCCATCAACATCCATAGCTGTTGGGCCAATGGGCAACGGCATAGAGCATGGTATGTGTCCTCGCGTCCCAAACCACATAAAGCACACATATTAGACACCTCTAGTTTTCACTTATGTTTATTTTCAAGCGTTTCCAAAGAGTTCATCGCGACTCTTCATGCGAAAACTCATACCTTAGGGGGAGAAGGGCACCCCCACACTTACTTCCAGACGACACGAGTGCCGTCAGGTGCCCTGCTCCTGGCGCACGTGGTGGTGCTGGTCCGCTCCACGAGAGTGGTCTTGTATGCACTATGGACACTAAAAATGCCCCACGTGTTCGACGCTCATGATAGGACGTCCTCCATCCTGCGTGGGCTGGCCTTAAACACAAAGATGCATTCCATGTCAGAGGCACTGAAGTGTTGTTGGAGAAGGTCCACCCGCCACCTTCCATTAGCATATAGCAACCCCGATACCCGCCTGAGCTGGCATGTTCATCGTTGCGTGATGGGCATGTAGGAAGTTGGGCGCGGGATCTATGGGTCACGCCAGATGAGAATTTGCTCTCCATTTCCCACACACCATAGGAGCCCGCGTTTGAGCAGCTCGAGACCATGCTGGATAGCATGCCAAGTCGGTGACATGTTACTTGAAAAAACAGTGTCCTCAAGGGATCCATTAGGGTAATATTTGGCTTTGAGAACTTGGGAGCAAAACGAGTCCGGCCTTGTTATAAGGCGCCAAGCTTGCCGAGCTAGCAATGCTTGGTTGAAGATGCAGAAGTCCCTGAAACCAAGGCCCCCCTTTCCTTTTGGTTCAATCAATTTTTCCCATGCCCACCAATATGTCTTCCTCTTGCCTTCTTTGGACCCCCACCAAAAGTTTCAGACCGAACGAGTGAGATCATTGCATATAGAATAAGGTAGTTTGAACACACCCATTATGTAAGTGGGGATAGCTTGGAGGAGAAATTTGATTAGTGTTTCCTTCTTTGCTTGTGAGACTGTATCCCCCCAAGCCATAATTTCCTTAGTTCAGCTTGCCTGCAACATTTGGAATCTACCTTTATGCATGCACCCATTCGACTAGGTAAACTAAGGTATTTCCCTTCAAACTCACCATTGTGTACCTGCAGTATCTGTCTAACTGTTGTTTGTATCACCAAAGGGCAGTTGTCACCAAACTTAATAGAGCACTTTTGCGGATTTATGAGCAGGCCCGTGGCTCTCACATAAATCTGAAGGACACCCTTTACATCCTGAGCTTGTTCAACGCTAGCTTTAAAGAATAATAGTGTGTCATATGCAAACATGAGATGCGATATTCCCGGCACCCTGCTACAAATTTTCACTGGTTGGAAGGCATGATCTTGCACTCCATGTCTCAATAGAGCAGATAATTCATCGGCCACAAAGAGGAACAAAAAGGGGGGATAAGGGGTCACATTGCCGACGCCCTCACGTTGGTGCAAACGAATCCAGAAGGGCTCCATTAAGTTTAACAGAATAGCTCACCGTGGTGACACATGCCATAATCCATTGCACCCTTTGGTAAGAGGAATCCATCCTCTCCATCGATTGCTACAAGAACCCCCAATCGACCCTGTCATAGGCCTTTGATAGGTCTAGCTTGTATGCAAAGTAGCTATTTTCTGGATTTTTCTCATGTTGAATAAAATGCAGGCATTCGAAGGCAAGTGGTGCATTATCTGTGATCAGTCTACCTGGCACAAATGCACTTTGAGATGGTGATGTAATCTCATCAAGAAGTGGCCTGAGTCTGTTCACCAAGAACTTAGCAACAATTTTGTAAATGACATTACATAGACTTATTGGCCAAAAGTCAGTCATTCGAACAGGATCATCAACCTTAGGAATAAGGACGATTATTGTTTCATTCACACCATCTGGCATAACCCTTGTCTGAAAAAATTCTTGAACAACCGTGATAATTTCGCCCTTCATAACTAGTCATTTTTTCTGAAAAAACCTCGCTGGGAAGCCATCCTTAACCAGCGCCTTCAGGGGTCCCATCTGGAATAAACTATCAAATATTTCTTTCTCACAGAATTCAGCACATAGATGGTCATTCATCTCCGAACTAACTCTCTCATCATACAAGTCCAAGAGATGGTGTTTTACAAGTGAGTCATCACAAGTGGAGAGGTTTTGAAAACATGAACTAACCATGTTGGCCATTACATCATGCTCCCCGTGGTTGCCACCACTGTCATCTACTAGCCTTTTCACTTTATTTTTCCTTGCTCTCTGATAATCCACAAGTATAGGAGATCGCAACAGTTTTCGAGGGTAGAGTATTCAACCCAAATTTATTGATTTGACACAAGGGGAGCCAAAGAATATTCTCAAGTGTTAGCAGCTGATTTGCCAATTCAACAACACCTGAAAGACTTAATATCTGCCGCAAAGTATTTAGTAGCAAAGTAGTATGGAAGTAACGGTAACGGTGGCAAAGTAACAGTAGCAGTTTTGTAGCAATCATAATTGTGGCAACGGAAAAGTAACTTACCAAAGATCAATATGAAAAGAGCTCACAGGCAATGGATCAATGATGGATAATTATGTCGGATGGCATTCATCATGCAATAGTAATAACATAGGGTGACACAGAACTAGCTCCAATTCATCAATATAATGTAGGCATGTATTCCGAATATAGTCATACGTGCTTGTGGAAAAGAACTTGCATGACATCTTTTGTCCTACCCTCCCGTGGCAGCGGGGTCCTATTAGAAACTAAGGAATATTAAGGCCTCCTTTTAATAGAGTACCGGACCAAAGCATTAGCAATTAGTATATAATGAACTCCTGAAACTACGGTCATCACCGAAAAGTGTCCCGACTATTGTCACTCCGGGTTTGCCAGATCATAACACGTAGTGGGTGACTATAACTTGCAAGATAGGATCAAGAACACTCATATATTCAAGAAAACATAATAGGTTCAGATCTGAAATCATGGCAATCGGGCCCTAGTGACAAGCATTAAGCATGGCAAAGTCATAGCAACATCAATCTTAGAACATAATGGATACTAGGGATCAAACCCTAACAAAACTAACTCGATTACATGGTAAATCTCATCCAACCCATCACCGTTCATCAAGCCTACGATGGGATTAATCATGCACGACGGTGAGCATCATGAAATTGGTGATGGAGGATGGTTGATGATGACGATGGCAATGGATTCCCCTCTCTCGAGCCCCAAATGGACTCTAGATCTACCCTCCCGACGAAGAACGGGGCTTGGCAGCTGCTCCATATCGTAAAACGCGATGACTCCTTCTCTCTATTTTTTTCTCCCCGAACATGAAAATATGGAGTTGGAGTTGAGGTCAGCAGAGGTCCAGGGGGACACGCCGAGGGGGGTAGGACATGCCCCCACCCTTGTGGCTATGGTGTGGGTCCCCTTCAGCTGATTCTTTCGCCAATATTTTTTATTTATTCCAAAATTTATCTCCGTGAAGTTTCAGGACATTCCGAGAAATTTTATTTCTGCACAAAAATAACACCATGGCAATTCTGCTAAAAACAGCGTCAGTCCGGGTTAGTTCCATTCAAATCATGCAAATTAGAGTCCAAAACAAGGGCAAAAGAGTTTGGAAAAGTAGATACAATGGAGACGTATCAACTCCCCCAAGCTTAACCCATTGCTTGTCCTCAAGCAATTCAGTTGACATACTGAAAGTGATAAAGAAAAACTTTTACAAACTCTGTTGATCTTGTTGTTGCAAATATGTAAAGCCAGCATTCAAGTTTTCAGCAAAAGTCATGAACTTACCATATTCACAATAACATTTAGGTCTCACATATTCATATCAATGGCATAATCAACTAGAGAGTAATAATAATAAATCTCAGATGACAACACTTTCTCAAAACAATCATGACATGATATAACAAGATGGTATCTCGCTAGCCCTTTCTGAGACTGCAAAACATAAATGCAGAGCACCCCTGAAGATCAAGGACTGACTAGACATTGTAATTCATGGCAAAAGAGATCTAGTCATAGTCATACTCAATATCAATTAATAACAACACATACAAATGACAATGGTGCTCTCTAACTAGTGTTTTTAAAAGAGGATGATGACTCATCAAGAAAAGTAAATGGATAGGCCCTTCGCAGAAGGAAGCAGGGATTTACAGAGGTGCCAGAGCTCGGGTTTTGAAATAGAAATAAATAATATTTTGAGTGGCATGCTTTCATTGTCAACATAACAACTAAGAGATCTCAGTATCTTCCATGCTACATACATTATAGGTGGTTCCCAAATAGAATGGTAAAGTTTATACTCCCCCACCACCAACAAGCACATTCCACGGCTAGTCTAAAACAACGGGTACCGTCCAACTAACAACAATCCTGGGGGAGTTTTGTTTGCAATTATTTTGATTTGATTTGATCATGGGACTGGGCATCCCTATTACCGACCATTTTCTCGTGAATGATGAGCGTAGTCCACTCATCGTGAGAATAACCCACCTAGCATGGAAGATATGGACAACACTAGTCGCTACATGAGCGATTCAAGCATACAAAACATAATTTCATTTGAAGGTTTAGAGTTTGGCACATGCAAATTTACTTGGAACGGTAGGTAAATACCGCATATAGGTAGGTATGATGGACTCATATGGAACAACTTTGGGGTTTATGGAAGCAGATGCACAAGCAGTATTCCCGCTTCGTACAACTGAAGGCTAGAAAAAGACTGGGGAGCGACCAACTAGAGAGCGACAATAGTCATAAACATGCATTAAGATTAACCAACTATGAGTGCAAGCATGAGTAGGATATAAATCACCATGAACATAAATATCATGGAGGCTATTTTGATTTTGTTTCAACTACATGCGTGAACATGTGTCAAGTCAAGTCACTCAAATCATTCAAAGGAGGATACCATCCTATCATACTACATCACAACAATTTTAATAGCATGTTGGCACGCAAGGTAAACCATTATAAACTCCTAGCTACTTAAGCATGACATGAGTAACTATAATCTCTAGTTGTCATTGCAAACATGTTTCATTCATAATAGGTTGAATCAGGAACGATGAACTAATCATATTTACAAAAACAAGATAGGTCGAGTTCATACCATCTTTTCCTCATCTCAATCATTTCATCATATATCATCATTATTGCCTTTCACTTGCACGACCGAACGGTGTGGATAATAATAATAGTGCACGTGCATTGGACTAAGCTGGAATCTACAAACATTTATTCAAAGGAGAAGACAAGGTAATATGGGCTCTTTGTTAGATCAACAATAATGCATATGAGAGCCACTCAACATTTTCATCGTGGTCTTCTCCTCTCGACCCCCAAAGAAAAGAATTTCAAAGAAAGACGCTGAAATATTTTTGGAGTTTTTGTTTTTCTGAAGAAAGTAAAACAAGAACGAGAAAAACTATTTACACAGGAAAGCTCCCAACAAGCAAAATAAGAACGAGGAATATTTTTGGGGTTTCTTATTAATACTACTAGTGCAAGCATGAAGAGTAAACTAACTAGAAGTTACGACTATTTTTTTTAGTTTTTCTCAAAGTTTTTCAAACACACAAGAAGAAAGCAAGAAAAGAAAATAAACTAGCATGGACAGTACAATGAAAAAGTATGAACACCAACAACTAGAATGAATGTGTGAACATGAATGTAATGTCAGTAAGAAATACGTACTCCCCCAAGCTTAGGCTCTTGGCCTAAGTTGGTCTAAGCCCAAGGATCAAAGTAGCCCTCTCCGATGTACTGAGGAGGATCCTGGGGGTTCCACTGGCTAGCGAGCTCCTGTGGATCCCACTGATAAATAGACTCCTGATATGGATTGGGTAATGGCTCTGGCTCCGGATCTGGGGATCGTGTCCCCGTACAATATGCATGAACATCCACGGGCAAAACAAAGTACCTGCCTGAATGAAGATCAAACAAAGTAGGTGCAGGCAAGGTAACAATCTAAAAATTATCCTCGTCAAATATCAGGTTATAAATGAGTCTCTTTTCCTTATCATAGCGAAGAAAATCATGCGCTACCATACTCTTATAGTCTAAGTAAATAGTGGGCAACAACTTCTCTTCTTTTTCATAGTGTCTAATGGGTATCTCAAAATACTTAGCAAGACAAGAAGCATAGATACCTCCAAAGATAACACCCTTTGTACGGTTTAAACTCAACCGTTTAGCAACCATAGTGCCTAAACTGAAAGTTCTATCATGAAGTAAAGCAAGGCGCAAAATGGCAAGGTCAGGAGCACTAAGGCCCCCACTGTCCCCGCGACCAATTAAACATCTACTAGCAAATAATGAGTAGTAGCGCAGGACAGGAAAATGTGTACTAGATGTTCGTTCTGCCGACACCTTTCTCCTTTCCCCTACAGTAATTTCATTAATAAAATCTCCCACATCACATGGACGTGGTTCCTCGACGCTGCCCTCAAAAGGTAACTTGCAAACCTCACAAAATCCATAGAGCGACATCTCCTTATACTCATCATATAAATAAAACTCTACCACAGGTGCTGATCTCCTAGCATGAAAATGATACTTTTGCACAAAAGTATTAGTGAGTAGGAGGTACTGATCACACTTATCGTGGAGAAAGTCGGTGATGCTTGCATTCTCAGCCAAGTAATAGAAGCCCTTATAAATTCCGGCTGCATTCAAGAATGCATCACTTGGCCATTCACATGGCCGGACCTCCGCGGTGCAAGGAAGGTTGTACTTGGGTTTTTCATTCTCTTCATTCTCCTTTTCCTCCGAACCCCGGCTCGAGGAGCCTCTCAACAATCTCCTAAACATTTTCTTCCTCTGAAAAATTTCTGAAACTTTTAGTGACTCAAAATAAAAGTGAACCAAACTCAACAAGATTGATAGCAACTACTCCCACAAGTGTCTAGAGGCTAAATCATGCATCAAAACTAGTTTGGACCATATAAATTTGACATGCAAGCTCAAGAATAGGGTCACCTCAGCAACAAAAATTTGCAATAAATGAAGCACTAGAACAAAAACTAATTGGACCATTGGAGGAGTCACATACTGAAGAACAATCCCCCAAAGCAGTTTCGTGAATGGAGCTTTGAGCAAGGAGATCGAAAATGGCAGCAAAATGAGCAAGAACACGAGTTTGAGCTACAGGATGTTTTTTCTGGAGGAAGGCAACATGGACGGGTGCTAAAATAAGTGGAGGGGGCCATGTGGGGCCCACAAGAAAGGGGAGCGCGCCCAGGGGTAGGGCGCACCCTCCACCCTTGTGGCTAGCTGGTGTGGGCCCCTGGTGTGTACTAATTAAGTACCAGAAATTATCAAATATTCTACAAAAAATCATACTAAATTTTCAGGGCATTTGGAGAACTTTTATTTTCGGGGTATTTTTTATTGCAAGGATAATTCAGAAAACAGACAGAAAATACTATTTTTGCTTTATTTAATCTAAATAACAGAAAGTAAAAGGAGGGTACAGAAAGTTGTGCCTTCTAAATTCATCCATCTCATGCTCATCAAAAGGAATCCACTAACAAGGTGATCAAGTCTTGTTAACAAAAAATTTCGAATGACATGAAACTGGAGAATTTTCGAATAACACTAGGTTACCTCAACGAGGATATGCATGTCCCCAACAATAAGAATATCATATTTCTTTTTGACAGTAGGAAGAGGGAATTCAAAACCTCCAATAGTAATAGTTGAAAATTTTCCAATAGAATTGATACTATGAACTTGAGGTTGTTTGTTCGAAAAGTGTACCGTATGCTCATTACCATTAACATGAAAAGTGACATTGCCTTTGTTGCAATCAATAATAGCCCCTGCAGTATTCGGAAAGGGTCTACCAAGGATGATTGATGATACGTCTCCAACGTATCTATAATTTTTGATTGTTCCATGCTATTATATTATCCATCTTAGATGTTTTATATGCATTTATATGTTGTTTTATATGATTTTGGGGACTAACCTATTAACCTAGAGCCTAGTGCCAGTTTCTGTTTTTTTCTTGTTTTTCAGTTTTACAGAAAAGGAATACCAAACGGAGTCCAATTGACGTGCCAATTTTTGATGATTTTTTATGGACCAAAAGAAGCCCCCGGAGTAAAAGAGTTGGGCCAGAAGAGTCCCGAGCCGTCCACGAGGGTGGAGGGCGCGCCCTACCCCCTGGGCGTGCCCCTATCTCGTGGACAACTCAGAGACCCCCCCTGTCACGAAACCGACGCCAAAAATTCCTATAAATACAGAACCCCCCAGAAAGAAACCTAGATCGGGAGTTCCGCCGCCGCAAGCCTCTGTAGCCACCAAAAACCAATTGGGGCCCTGTTCCGGCACCCTGCCGGAGGGGGGATCCATCACCGGTGGCCGTCTTCATCATCCCGGCGCTCTCCATGACGAGGAGGGAGTAGTTCACCCACGGGGCTGAGGGTATGTACCAGTAGCTATGTGTTTGATCTATCTCTCCGTGTTCTTGATTTGGCACGATCTTGATGTATCGCAAGCTTTGCTATTATAGTTGGATCTTATGACATTTCTCCCCCTCTACTCTCTTGTAATGGATTGAGTTTTCCCTTTGAAGTTATCTTATCGGCTGAGTCTTTAAGGATTTGAGAACACTTGATGTATGTCTTGCATGTGCTTATCTGTGGTGACAATGGGATATTCACGTGATCTACTTGATGTATGTTTTGGTGATCAACTTGCGGGTTCGGTGACCTTGTGAACTTATGCATAGGGGTTAGCACACATTTTCATCTTGACTCTCTGGTAAAAACTTTGGGGCACTCTTTGAAATTCTTTGTGTGATGCATATCGTATAATCATACCCACGGATACTTGTGGTGACATTCGAGTATCTTGGTGACATTATGGTTTTGGTTAATTTGTGTCTTAAGGTGTTATTCTAGTACGAACTCTAGGATAGATCAAACGAAAAGAATAGCTTTGTGTTATTTTACTACGGACTCTTGAATAGATCGATCAAAAAGGATAACTTTGAGGTGGTTTCGTACCCTACAATAATCTCTTCGTTTGTCCTCCACTATTAGTGACTTCGGAGTGACTCTTTGCTGCAGGTTGAGGGATTGTTATATGATCCAATTATGTTATTATTGTTGAGAGAACTTGCACTAGTGAAAGTATGAACCTTAGGCCTTGCTTCCAAGCATTGCAATACCGTTTACGCTCACTTTTACCACTTGCTACCTTGCTGTTTTTATGTTTTCAAATTACAAAAACCTATATCTACCATCCATATTGCACTTGTATCACCATCTCTTCGCCGAACTAGTGCACCTATACAATTTAGAATTGTATTGGGTGTGTTGGGGACACAAGAGACTCTTTGTTATTTGGTTGCGGGGTTGCTTGAGAGAGACCATCTTCATCCTACGCCTCCCACGAATTGATAAACCTTAGGCCATCCACTTGAGGGAAATTTGCTACTGTCCTACAAACCTCTGCACTTGGAGGCCCAACAACGTCTACAAGAAGAAGGTTGCGTAGTAGACATCAAGCTCTTTTCTGGCGCCGTTGCCGGGGAGGTTAGTGCTTGAAGGTATATCTTTATATCTTGCAATCGAATCTTTTTGTTTCTTGTTTTATCACTAGTTTAGTCTATAAAAGAAAACTAAAAAATGGAATTGAGGTTCCTCATATGCTTCATCTTTCTAATGTCTTCCGTGAAAATAAGGATTCCGATAATTGTGCTCATATTCTAGAGGAAGAATGCATTAAAATGTTTGGCACTAAATCTTTGAATGATGAGAATGATTGCAATGTTGTTAGTATGAATTCTTTGAATGCCCATGATGCTAATGATATGCAAAGCCACAAGCTTGGGGATGCTATTTTTTGATGAAGATGATATGTTTAGTCCCCCAAGTTTTGATGAGCAAATTTATTATGATGAAAGCATGCCTCCTATTTATGATGATTATTGTGATGACATGTATGCTATAAAGAATAAAGATAACCATGAAAATTATCATCATGATTTTAATTTTCAATTTATTATGCCTCACATGATAGTTATTTTGTTGAGTTTGCTCCCACTATTCCGAATGAGAAGAATTTTGCTTATGTGGAGAGTAGTAAAATTTCTATGCTTGTGCATCATGAGAATAATGCTTTACATGATGGCTATATTATTGAATTCATTCATGATGCTACTGAAAATTATTATGAGATAGGAACATGTGCTCGTACATATTGCAATAATATCAAGTTTCCTCTCTATGTGTTGAAAATCTTGAAGTTATGCTTGTTTTGCCTTCCTATGCTAGTTAATTATTGTTCCCATAAGTTGTTTGCTCACAAAATCCCTTGGCGCATGAAGTCGGTTAGACTTAAATGTGCTGGTCATATGCTTCATGATGCTCCCATTATGTTTCAATTCTTATCTTTTATGAGAGCATCATTGAAATCATCATGCCTAGCTAAAAAGGCATTAAAGAAAAGCGCTTGTTGGGAGACAACCCAATATTTACCCTTATTGTTTTTGTGTGTTCACATGATTATGCTACTGTAGTCATCATGTTTTATAGCTTCTTTTTCAATAAAGTGCACGAAAATAATTTTCATTACACACAGGAACATGATTTTCAGTTGATTCTTTTTGAAGAAGATTAACAAACTAATTTATTAGGACTTCCTAATTTCTAAGAGTTTTTGGAGTCACAGAAGTATTCGGGAGTTACAGATTACTACATACTGTTTAGTTTTTGACAGATTCTGTTTTCTATGTGTTGTTTGCTTATTTTGTTGAATCTATGAGTAGTATCGGAGGGTATGAACCATAGAGAAGTTGGAATATAGTAGATAGTACACCAATATGAATTTAGAATGAGTTCACAACAGTACCAAAAGTGGCGATTTATTTTCTTATACTAACGGAGCTCATAAGATTTTTTGTTGCGTTTTGTGTTGTGAAGTTTTCAAGTTTTGGGTAAAGATTCGATGGACTATGGTATAAGGAGTGGCAAGAGCCTAATATTGGGGATGCCCAAGGCACCCCAAGGTAATATTCAAGGACAACCAAGAGCCTAAGCTTGGGGATGCCCCGGATGGCATCCCCTCTTTCGCCTTTGTTCATCGGTAAATTTACTTGGAGCTACATTTTTATTCACCACATGATATGTGTTTTGCTTGGAGCGTCATTTTCTTTTGTTAGGGTTTGCTTACTGTTACTTAGAATAATGTTTTGCATATTTCTTTTCAATTAAAATGTCAAGGATAGCCTTTACCATGCTTATTTTGCAAGTATACATGTTGCTGTTTCAAAACAGAAAGTTTACGCTGTTACAAAAATTCCCTAGAAAAGTCAGAATATGATAAAATGTTGAAACATTTTTCATATTGAGCTCTGATAAATTTTCTACAGTGTGGTAAATTTTCATAATTTTTGGAGTTAGGTAAGTATGATGAATCGTGCATTCTTTACAGACTGTACTGTTTTGGCAGATTGCTGTTATGTTTGCATTGTTTGCATATGTTTGCTTGTTAATGATTCTATTCGAGGATAGGAGTATTAAATATGCAAAGGCATTTAGTATGCAATACGTAATAATAATTTTTGTGATTTTCTACCATAGAGAATGATAAGGTTTTTGCATTGGTTTATACTAACATATCTCACGAGTTCTTGTTGAGTTTTGTGTGGATGAAGTTTTTGAGATTTAGGGAAACCGAGATATAAAAGGAATTAAGGAGATGCAAAAGTTCAAGCTCGGGGATGCCCAAGGAACCCCAAGATAATATTTGAAGAAGTCTCAAGCATCTAAGCATGGGGATGCCCCGATAGGCATCCCACCTTTCTTCTTCAACAATTATCGGTTAGTATCGGTTGAGCCTAAGTTTTTGCTTCTTCACATGAGTTGTTCTATATAATGTCATTTTATTTTATTTTGCTTGCTGTTTGAATAAAGTACTTAAGATTTGAAATACTTAAATGAGAGAGAGTCCTCACATAGCTAAATAATTATTTGACTACTCATTGATCTTCACTTATATCTTTTTAGAGTAGTTTGTCATTTACTCGTGTGCTTCACTTATATCCTATGAGTAAATGGTTGAATGAGTTGAATATCATAAATCTGAAATTATATATATTCCATATGCTTATCCCATGGGGAGTAATGACTTCACATATAAGAAGTAGAGGTGGTAAATTTATTGAAGGTTAGCAAACATTGTATTGGTCACTTGAACAATTCATGAAATAATATTGAAGGAAGAGAGATTTCACATATAAATATACTATCTTGGACATCTTCTCTGATTGTGAGTCCCATTAATTATTTTCAAACCTGAGCAAATTAGTTGAAGTTGGACAAGGAAGACAACATAATGAGTTATGCTTGGGTATATTTGTATAGAAGTTATATTGTTATGGATCCTCTAACATGTGGTGCTTGCTATTTAGAATCCTTTGCTAGCCAAAATATCTGTACTAAGCGGGAATACTTCTTGTGCATCCAAATTCCTTGAACCAAGTTTCTTACATGAGTGTCCACCATATCTACCTATATGCGGTATTTACCTGCCGTTCCAAGTAAATTTGCATGTGCCAAACTCTAAAGCTTCAAATAATAATCTATTTTATATGCCTGAATCGCTCATGTGGCGACTAGGGGCTGTTAGTATTTTCCATGCTAGGTGGGTTATTCTCACGATGAGTGGACTCCGCTCATCATTCACGAGAAAATGGTTGGTAACTTGGATGCCCAGTCCTATGATCAAAAGATCAAAAACAAAATCGCAAATAATTTAAGCAAAACTCCCCCAGGATTGTTGATAGTTGGACGACACCTGTTATTTCGGACAAGCCATGGAGTGCGATTTTTGGTGGAGGGGGAGTAAAATCTTTACCTTTCTGTTTGGGAACCGCCTATAATGTATCTAGTATGGAAGATATTGGGAACTCTTGGTCGTTATGTTGACAATGAAATCATACCTCTCAAAATTATTTTCATCTTTGTTTTAAAGCTTCGAGATCTGGCACCTCTGCAAATACCTTCTTCCCTCTGTGAAGGGCATATCTTTTACTTTTATGCAAGAGTCAGTAGTATTCCTTCTCATTCCAACCTACTTTTTAGTTGGCAAGCATCATGTGATGTGGAAAGATCTAAGCATATATGGCCATTCAAATATATTTGATCATGAATTATTATTGTTGACAATTATCTATATGATAAATAAGTTGGGAGGTGAAACATTAAGCCCCTATCTTTCTCTGTGTTCGATGGATGCTATTTGTTCTAAAAATATGCTTTGAGTGGTAGCAATCATGGAAGACTATATGATAGTTGAGTATGTGGGATTTGCTAAATCAAAGCTCTTAGATAGACCCTTCCTGAAAATAAGATGAATCGCAATTGTTTGATGACTAAGAACATAGTTTGCTAGTTTTCTACAAAGTTTATGATCTATGCTTTAACATGTGAATATCTTGCTACTTGATCATGAGAAGCTGTATGATATGAGCTACTGCTATGATATATAATGAAAAAGTGATTGAAATTATCATTGATCAAACTTGTGCACTTGATAGCATTCCACATCAAAAATTCTGTTTTTATCACATACCTACTTGAGGACGAGCATGAATTAAGCTTGGGGATGCTTGATACGTCTCCAACGTATCTATAATTTTTGATTGTTCCATTCTATTATATTATCCATCTTAGATGTTTTATATGCATTTATATGTTGTTTTATATGATATTTGGGACTAACCTATTAACCTAGAGCCTAGTGCCAGTTTCTGTTTTTTCCTTGTTTTTGAGTTCTACAGAAAAGGAATACCAAAGGGAGTACAATTGACATGCCATATTTTTTGTGGTTTTTATGGACCAAAGGATACCCCCGGAGTAAAAGAGTTGGGCCAGAAGAGTCCCGAGTCGTGCACGAGGGTGGAGGGCACGCCCTACCCCTTGGGCGCGCCCCCCTATATCATGGACGACTCGGAGACCCCCCCCCCCCCTTGACCTGAAACCGACGCAAAAAATTCCTATAAATACAGAAACCCCCAGAAAGAAACCTAGATTGGGAGTTCCGCCGCCGCAAGCCTCTGTAGCCACCAAAAACCAATCAGGACCCTGTTCCGGCACCCTGCCGGAGGGGGGATCCATCACCGGTGGCCATCTTCATCATCTTGGGGCTCTCCATGACGAGGAGAGAGTAGTTCACCCTCGGGGCTGAGGATATGTACCAGTAGCAATGTGTTTGATCTCTCTCTCTCTCTCTTGTGTTCTTGATTTGGTACGATCTTGATATATCGCGAGCTTTGCTATTATAGCTGGATCTTATGATGTTTCTCCCCCTCTACTCTCTTGTAATGGATTGAGTTTTCCCTTTGAAGTTATCTTATCGGATTGAGTCTTTAAGGATTTGAGAACACTTCATGTATGTCTTGCATGTGCTTATTTGTGGTAACAATGGGATATTCACGTGATCTACTTGATGTATGTTTTGGTGATCAACTTGCGGGTTCAGTGACCTTGTGAACTTATGCATAGGGGTTGGCACACGTTTTCGTCTTGACTCTCCAGTAGAAACTTTGGGGCACTCTTTGAAGTTCTTTGTGTTGGTTGAATAGATGAATCTGATATCGTGTGATGCATATCGTATAATCATACCCACGGATACTTGCGGTGACATTGGAGTATGTAGGTGACATTAGGGTTTTGGTTGATTTGTGTCTTAAGGTGTTATTCTAGTATGAACTCTAGGATAGATCGAACGGAAAGAATAGCTTCGTGTTATTTTACTACAGAATCTTGAATAGAACGATCAGAAAGGATAACTTTGAGGTGGTTTCGTACCCTACAATAATCTCTTTGTTTGTTCTCCTCTATTAGTGACTTCGGAGTGACTCTTTGTTGCATCTTGAGGGATTGTTATATGATCCAATTATGTTATTATTGTTGAGAGAACTTGCACTAGTGAAAGTATGAACCTTAGGCCTTGCTTCCTAGCATTGCAATACCGTTTAGGCTCACTTTTACCACTTGCTACCTTGCTGTTTTTATATTTTCAGATTACAAAAACCTATATCTACCATCCATATTTCACTTGTATCACCATCTCTTCGCCGAACTAGTTCACCTATACAATTTAACATTGTATTGGGTGTGTTGGGGACACAAGAAACTCTTTGTTATTTGGTTGCAGGGTTGCTTGAGAGAGACCATCTTCATCCTATGCCTCCCACGGATTGATAAACCTTAGGTCATCCACTTGAGAGAAATTTGCTACTGTCCTACAAACCTCTGCAGTTGGAGGCCCAACAACGTCTACAAGAAGAAGGTTGTGTAGTAGACGTCAAGATCTTTTCTGGTGCTGTTGCCGGGGAGGTTAGTGCTTGAAGGTATATCTTTGGATCTTGCAATCGAATCTTTTTGTTTCTTGTTTTATCACTAGTTTAGTCTATAAAAGAAAATTACAAAAAAATGGAATTGAGGGTGCCTCATATGCTTCACCTTTTTAATGCCTTTCGTGAAAATAAGGATTCCGATAATTGTGCTCAATTGCTAGAGGAAGAATGCATTAAAATGATTGGCACTAAATCTTTGAATGATGAGCATTATTGCAATGTTGTTAGTATGAATTCTTTGAATACCCATGATGCTAATGATTTGCAAAGCCACAAGCTTGGGGATGCTATGTTTGATGAAGATGATATGTTCAGTCCCCCAAGTTTTGATGAGCAAATTTATTATGATGAAAGCATGCCTCCTATTTATGATGATTATTGTTTATGACACATATGCTATAAAGAATAAAGATAACCATGAAAATTGTCATCATGATTTTAATTTTCAATTGGATTATGCCTCACATGATAGTTATTTTGTTGAGTTTGCTCCCACTATTCCGAATGAGAAGAAGTTTGCTTATGTGGAGAGTAGTAAAATTTCTATGCTTGTGCATCATGAGACTAATGCTTTATGTGATGGCTATATTATTGAATTCATTCATGATGCTACTGAAAATTATTATGAGAGAGGAACATGTGCTCCTACATATTGGAATAATACCTAGTTTCCTCTCTATGTGTTGAAAATCTTGAAGTTATGCTTGTTTTGCCTTCCTAAGCTAGTTGATTATTGTTCCCATAAATTGTTTGCTCACAAAATCCCTAGGCATAGGAAGTGGGTGAGACTTAAATGTGCTATTCATATGCTTCATGATGTTCCCATTATGTTTCAATTCTTATCTTTTATGAGAGCATCATTGAAATCATCATGCCTAGCTAAAAAGGCATTAAAGAGAAGTGCTTGTTGGGAGACAACCCTATATTTACCCTTACTATTTTTGTGTGTTCACATGATTATGCTACTGTAGTAATCATGTTTTATAGATTTTGTTTCAATAAAGCGCCAAGTAAGACCTTTGGGTTGGCTTACAGTAATAGTTAATTTGATCTTGCTGAAAAACAGAAACTTCTACATGCACGAAAATAATTTTCATAAATCACAGGAACGTGATTTTCAGTTGATTCTTTTTGCAGAAGATTAACAAACAAATTTCTTAGGACTTCCTAATTTATCAGAAGTTTTGGAGTCACAGAAGTATTCGAGAGTTACAGATTACTACAGACTGTTCAGTCGATAGATTATGTTTTCTATGTGTTGTTTGCTTATTTTGATGAATCTATGAGTAGTATCGGAGTGAATGAACCATAGAGAAGTTGGAATACAGTAGATAGTACACCAATATGAATTTAGAATGAGTTCACAACAGTACCAAAAGTGGTGATTTATTTTCTTATACTGTCGTCCCCGGGAATATCAAGAATAACAAAGTCCGTTATGATAGTAACGTTTGCAACCAGAACAGGCACATCCTCACGAATACCGATGGGTATAGCAGTTGATTTATCAGCCATTTGCAAAGATATTTCAGTAGGTGTCAACTTATTCAAATCAAGTCTACGATATAAATAGAAAGGCATAACACTAACACCGGCTCCGAGCTCACATAAAGCAGTTTTAACATAGTTTCTTTTAATGGAGCCTGGTATAGTCGGTACTCCTTGGTCTCCTAGTTTCTTTGGTATTCCACCCTTAAAAGTTTAATTAGCAAGCATTGTGGAAATTTCAGCTTCTGGTATCTTTCTTTATTGTGTAACAATATCTTTCATATACTTAGCATAAGGAGGCATTTTAAGCATATCAGTCGAACGCATACGCAAAAATATAGGTCTAATCATTTCAGCAAAGCGCTCAAAATCCTCATCATCATTTTTCTTGGATGGCTTAGGGGGAAAAGGCATGGTTTTCTGAACCCATGGTTCTCTTTCTTGACCATGCTTCCTAGCAACGAAGTCTCTCTTATCATAATGTTGATTCTTTGATTGTGGGTTATCAAGATCAATAGCAAGTTCAATCTCTACATCATTATTATTGTTACTAGGTTGAGCATCAACATGAACATCATCATTAACATTATCACTATGTTCATGTTCATCACCAGATTGTGTCTCAGCATCAGAATTAGAAATGTCATTGGGATTTTCAGGTGTGTCAATAACAAGTTCACTAGAAGCATGCAAAATCCTATTAGTATTCCTTTTCTTTTTATTACAAGGACTAGGTGCATCAGAATTAACTCTCTGAGAATCTTGCTCAATTCTCTTAGGATGGCCCTCAGGATACAAAGGTTCCTGAGTCATTTTACCACCTCTAGTCATAACTCTAACAACATTATGATTGTTCTTATTATTTAACTAATTGAGCAAATCATCTTGTGCCTTAAGTGCTTATTCTACTTGAGTTGTAACCATGGAAACATGTTTACTAATAAGCTTACATGTTCAACCATATAAGCATTACGTTTCAATTGTCTACCAACATAAACATTGAAATTCTCTTGTTTAACAATAAAATTATCAAACTCATCCAAGCATTGACTAGCAGACTTATTATGAGGAATATCACCTTCATCAAATCTATAGAGAGAATTTATCTTTACTACCTGTGTCGGGTTATCAAGACCAGGTATTTCTTCAATAGGTGGTAAATTCTTAACGTCTTCAGCTTTAATACCTTTTTCTTTCATAGATTTCTTTGCCTCTTGCATATCTTTAGGACTAAGAAATAGAATACCCCTTTTCTTCGGAGTTGGCTTAGGAGTTGGGTCATGAAGTGTCCAATCATTATCATTACTCAATATATTATTCAATAGCAATTCAGCTTGCTCGATAGTTCTTTCCCTGAAAACACAACCAACACAACTATCCAGGTGGTCTCTGAAAGCATCAGTTAGTCCATTATAAAAGATATCAAGTATTTCATTTTTCTTGAGAGGATGATCAGGAAAAGCATTAAGTAATTGGAGAAGCCTCCCCCAAGCTTGTGGGAGACTCTTTTCTTCAATTTGCACAAAGTTAAATATTTCCCTTAAGGCAGCTTGTTTCTAATGAGCAGGAAAATATTTTGCAAAGAAGTAGTACATATCCTGGGGACTACACACACAACCAGGAGCAAGAGAATTAAACCATATCTTAGCATCACCCTTTAAGGAGAAAGGAAACAATTTAAGAATATAGTAGTACTGAATTTTTTCCTCATGAGTAAATAGGGCGGCTATATCATTCAGTTTAGTAAGACATGCCACAACAGTTTCAGATTCATAACCATAGAAAGGATCAGATTCAACCAAAGTAATTAACTCAGGATTGACAGAGAATTTATAATCCTTATCAGTAACACAGATAGGTAAAGTAGCAAACGTGGGATCATATTGCATTCTAGCATTCAAAGACTTTTCTTTCAGCTTAGCTAACAGTTTCTTAAGATCATATCTATCATTGCAAGCAAAAAAGTCTCGAGGAGTTTTTTCATCCATAACATAACCCTCAGGTACAACAGGCAATTTATATCTAGGGGGAGAATCTTCATCATCACTTTAATTAATATCATCAGTTTCAGTAATTTCATTCTCTCTAACCCTAGCAAGTTGTTCATCAAGAAATTCACCTAGTGGCACATTATTATCAAGGAGAGAAGTAGTATCATCATAAGTATCATGCATAGCAGAAGTGGCATCATCAATAACATGTGACATATCAGAATCAATAGAAGGTGTAGGTGTCGCAAGTTTACTCAAAATAGAAGGTGAATCAAGTGCAGAGCTAGATGGCAGTTCCTTACCTACCCTCGTAGTTGAGGGAAAAATCTTGGTTCTTTGATCTTTGAAATTCCTCATAGTGACCAACAGATATAAATCCCAAGTGACTCAAAGAATAGAGCTATGCTCCCCGGCAACGGCGCCAGAAAAAGGTCTTGGTAACCCACAAGTATAGGGGATCACAATAGTTTTTGAGGGTAGAGTATTCAACCCAAATTTATTGATTCGACACAAGGAGAGCCAAATAATATTGTCAAGAATTAGCAGCTGAGTTGTCAATTCAACCACACCTGAAAGACTTAATATCTGCAGCAGAGTATTTAGTAGCAAAGTAGTATGGAAGTAACGGTAACAGTGGCAAAGTACCCGTAGCAGTTTTGTAGCAATCGTAACAGTGGCAACGGAAAAGTAACTTAGCAAAGATCAATATGAAAAGAGCTCGTAGGCAATGGATCAATGATGGATAATTATGTCGTATGGCATTCATCATGCAACAATTATAACATAGGGTGACACAAAACTAGCTCCAATTCATCAATATAATGTAGGCATGTATCCCGAATATAGTCATACGTGCTTATGGAAAAGAACTTGCATGACATCTTTTGTCCTACCCTACCGTGGCAACGGGGTCCTATTGGAAACTAAGGGATATTAAGGCCTCCTTCTAATAGAGTACCGGACCAAAGCATTAGCACTTAGTGAATACATGAACTCCTCAAACTATGGTCATCACGGGGAAGTGTCCCGACTATTGTCACTCTAGGTTTGCCGGATCATAACACGTAGTAGGTGACTATAAATTTCAAGATAGGATCAAGAACACTCATATATTCATGAAAACATAATAGGTTCAGATCTGAAATCATCGCACTCGGGCCCTAGTGACAAGCATTAAGCATGGCAAAGTCATAACAACATCAATATTAGAACATAATGGATACTAGGGATCAAAACCTAACAAAACTAACTCGATTACATGGTAAATTTCATCCAACTCATCACCGTCCAGCAAGCCTATGATGGGATTACTCACGCACGGCGGTGAGCATCATGAAATTGGTGATGAAGGATGGTTGATGATGATGATGGTGACGGATTTGCCTCTCAAGAGCCCCGAACAGACTCCAGATCTGTCCTCCGAAGGAAGAACAGGGCTTGGCAGCGGCTTCGTATCATAAAACGCGATGACTCCTTCTCTCTGGGTTTGTTCTACCCGAACGTGAATATATGGAGTTAGAGTTGAGGTCGGGGGAGGTCCAGGGGGCCCATAAGACAGGGGGCGCGCCTAGGGGGTAGGGCGCCCCCCCACCCTTGTGGCTAGGGTGTGGGTCCCCTTCAGCTGATTCTTTCGCCAATATTTTTTATTTATTCCAAAAGTTATCTCCGTGAAGTTTCAGGACATTCTGAGAACTTTTATTTTTGCACAAAAATAACACCATGGCAGTTCTGCTGAAAACAGCGTCAGTCTGGGTTAGTTCCATTCAAATTATGCAAATTAGAGTCCAAAACAAGGGCAAAAGAGTTTGAAAAAGTAGATATGATGGAGACGTATCACTCTCCATACTGCTTGCCTATGAAAAAAAATTGTGTTACGGTCCCTCTCACGAAGCCAGTCAATACGACTTCGTTGCATCCATAGCATCTCCTCTCGGTACAACAGTTTCTGCATATGGTCGGACTCCTTCCGTATCTCATTTCGATCTGCATTCACTCTCATTAGTTCCTCTAGCCTGGTTCTAGATTTTTCAAGTTCGTTTGTAATATTACCAAATTTCTTTTTACTCCATGCATGTAGCTCAGTCATGAGCTTAGCAAGGCCTGATTGAATATCTCCAAGGCTAAATTTCTGTCATGCTCTCATCCATGCTTCTGCCACATGCTCAGGGAGGCTCTCCCAAAAAGTTTCATACCTTCTAAAATTAGTACGTACATGATTAGTCTCCTCTTTAACACATTGTAGCATAAGCAGGCAATAATCTAAGCATGGTGACACTTTATGTACCACTCATGCCTTCCCAATATATCCCGCCATCGGTTATCCGCAACCGCCCGGCCAAGACGTACCCTCACATTCTTTCTGCCTCTCTGGTTATTGTCATAAGTAAATGACAGAGAATCCAAAATCCACAAGTTCACATACCTTTAGTGTGTCTCTGAATCCAAGCATCTGGCTCTCACTACGAGGTGTCACCGAAAAATGCTCAAAGGACCACATGGCCTCATTAAAATCACCCATAACACACCAAGAAAGATCAGATTATTGTTTAAGGCTTGTCATGAGAGTCCACATGAGATGTTGATTTTCGGTTCGTGGTTCCCCATACACACATGCCAACCGCCACAAAGGATCATGCTTAGACAGCCGCACATACGCATCAATATATCTTTGATTCAATGATTGAACTTCAACATGCAGACTATCACACCAGAAAAGAGCAAGGCCACCACTCAAGCCATTACCTGTGACACCAGAAAAATCTCTAAGGCCTAACCTACTATGTAATCTTTTTATTTTTTTCTTAACTCTGTCTAGTCTCACATAAAAATAAGATTTTTGTCTGTGTTGCCTTCACCATGCCAACTAAGTCGCGAACTGTCGTTTTGTTGGTTGCCCCCCGACAGTTCCAACTCATGCATTTCATTGCTTCTGACGGAGCACCACACTGGGCTCTGTCATTTGACCAGCGGCCTCTGGGCTGGTTGCATCCATGATGCTATCCACTCCAACTGCACCTCCCTGCGACGCCTCATGTGTGTACATCTCCTCCATGTCTAGCATTCGTTTCTTTAGTGTGCCCTCCAAGAGTTGCAGTTCAGCATGCACAAGCATGATCACCTTCCTAGGTCATTCAGGTTCCTCTGTGACACCCGCTTCCTCTAGGTACAACTCTACCAGGACCACTTCCTCATCAGGATCCTCTCTTTCCAGAAGTCTTCAGGTCTTGTGATCAACGCCTGATTCACCGCCGGCCTCGGTCCATCGGTTACCGGCCGGACCATGCTCTGTCTGCCTCCTGTGATGGCATTCGCGGCTATGGAGCTCTCTGCAAGGGCAGTCTCGGATCCACCGTTGGGCGGCTTCGAGAGGGTAGCGTCCGCTATGGGAGCCCCATGATCGCCCCCACCGCCTGCTGGTTTCACCTCCACTGCACCCGACAAGATCGATAATGGCAGCGACTTCAACGACACCCCGACAGGAGGTGGGCTACTCCCGAGGATAGGATCTGGTGGCTTGTTCCGATCAGGGGGAAAGCCTTGTTTGATGGCACGGTGTTTTTTCCATGCAGCTCCAGCAAGATATGAAGCCTGGTCAGGTGGGGAAGCCTTGTGCGAGGAATTAGGAATCATACCACCGGCAGACTCGAACTCTGGGCATACCAGATCGATCTGGACTTCGAGATCAACGGCACTATCGGCGGACGAGGCCGCCGCGGGGCCGTAGTGCGAGCAAACCTCACACATGGGAAGGGCGGCAAAGGCCAAGGCCTCACCGGACGGGGGAGGTGGCGTAGCCACTGTCGCCAAGTGGTCACCTAACCCTAGCATGACTTGGGTCGCGATAGAGCCGATCATGATTCACCCCCACTGACTCGACCGAGCCGGTACCTGGAGTCATCACATAATCTAGAGAACAATTTGGCCGCTCTATAAAAAGGATATGACGCACCACTCGCGAGGATATTTTGCAGACAATAGTTTTTGAACACATTACAGATGTAAGCGCATATACACGTATACACTCATCATTATGAACGCACACATACACCCTATCTCTTGGATATAGGTAGCAGTACCACTATACCAGTTACATTCTTCTAAGCACCAGAAACATCGAAGAACTATCTCAGATTCACGTTCTAATGCTCACTATCTTACATTTTCCATGATAATGGTTTCATTAATTAGGCCACGGAAGTCTCATTTGTTGGGTCTGGGCTTACATGTAAAACTAAAGAAATAAGAAATGTGCAATCACCAAAACACTTCAAACTTTGAGATGTTACTTTACGAAAATTATACCATCAAATGAACAATCACCATCTGTAAATTAATATTTGTATCTTACATGAATGTATTGGAATTTAATCTCTTATCCAAATTTTAGAAATATTTGACTACAACTCTGCATGTCATATTCGAAACTCGCTGGAATTAATTTATTTGGTGAAAAATTCGATAACGAGTTTGTAAGTTTAAACCTACTCTTCACATTTATTCGAAATGTTATCATCATAAGACTAGCCACAATGGGAGTAACTTCATTAGTAACATTGAGTCCAACTCAGCAAAATTGCTTATGTGGCAGTGAGTTAATGAGGAGAGAGATAGTTATAGTAACTTAGTTAGTTACTGTAACATCATATGTCCCAATGCAATATGAGTCTATAACCTAATAAATAAAGTTTTGCATGTTACCACACTTATGTTACTACCCACTATGAAGGTACTAATATAGTCTAGGAATA
This sequence comes from Triticum aestivum, assembly GCF_018294505.1. Taxonomy (NCBI): domain Eukaryota; kingdom Viridiplantae; phylum Streptophyta; class Magnoliopsida; order Poales; family Poaceae; genus Triticum; species Triticum aestivum. The sequence continues at coordinate 506,026,526 of NC_057795.1, forward strand.
TGTGTATGTTACTAGTGTATATTACTCACCATTGTGGCTAGTCTAACATCTTGATACTGAGTTGTCCATAAAAAATTAAGTTATGTGTCATCTTATTTACATTCACCTAAGACTACCCATAGTGGGAGTAACATATGTAGTAACATCACACATATCTAGATAAAATAGATGATGTGAGATGCAATAAATGAATAAAGAGAAGCATGTGGTAACATAGCTAATTTAACATCACAGAGATCAAGGCAAGATGAGTCTATAGCCTAATAAATGAAGTGTTGCATGTTACAACACATATGTTACTCCTCACTATATAGGTAGTAACATAGAGTAGTAACATGAGCATGTTACTACTCTATGTTACTACCCATTGTGGCTAATGCTGCATTATGCTATTATAATCCAAGATTCTCCCATGCATACATTTCTTAATGGCATCAAAACTTTTACTGTATTATGTATGTATTCAAGTCATCTATGTATTTATTCTAAAAAACCGTAAATAGAAATATGGAAAAATGTAAAATAGACTTCAAATTATTTAAGATTCACCTGGGTCCTATAATAAACATGCACATCTAAATCATTAAATGTAAAAAAGTGGTCACTGCAGGTCCTACCTTCGTCTGATTCATCCACGTGGCACATTGACTGTGCCATCATTGGATGTATTTTTGCAAAAAAAAAAAAATAGCATTCCATGCGTGTCATGCTATATCGAAAACAGTGGATGTCCAATGGAACGTCTCAATACATGCACACAACTAATATGCAGCATTCGTTGGGGTGCAATACCGGAGCGTCGCGTGTGAGGGGCAACGAACTAGAGCACCTGACCTGAGTATGGATTTCTGAAAATTGCGGTGCGGCATTAGACTTCTAGACATATTGAGTATTTTTGTAGATATGCCTTATGAATAAAAATGATGAATTATTAGGATGTCGTCTTTATATGTTAGGGTGCAAAGCACCATGCAACTTACTAGTATTTATAGTAGCAAAGTTACATGGTAGAGATACACGAGCTGACAACAACAGATACAAAATAAAGTCTAAAAGGAACGAGCGAATCTTCGAGATTTTTAAACTCTTCCTTCTTCTATGACATAAGACGGCAGCTAGACAAGTTTAATGTTCCAACACCAGAATTGACCTACAAACAATTAATATGGGCTGGAGGGAATAGATTGAGATCACTAGTTAAGGAGTACTCCTTGCGGAGATCACTTCAACTTCTCCAGATTGCGACAAGTGGCGCGCTGCATGTACACCACCTGTCGCCTTTTTTTCATGAAAAAAACGGACGAAAAAAACCGACGAAAAAACCGAACCGGGAACACGGGTTTTTTCCCTTTCCGAAAGAGGCACGCCCGTGCCTCTGACGAAATCACAACTTGCCTCTCGCGGAAGCAAAACCGTGCCTCTCGCGAAAGAAAAAAACGCATTTTTTCCTTTCCGAAAGAGGCACGCCCGTGCCTCTCACGAAATCACAACTGTGCCTATCGCATAAGCAAAACCATGCCTCTCGCGAAAGAACAAAAAACAGAAAACATGTTTTTTTCCGTTTTCGAGGAGGCACGGCCTTGACTCTCGCGAAAGCACAACCATGCCTCTCGCGGAAGCAAAACCGTGCCTCTCACGAAAGGAAAAGAATAGAAAACAAGTTTTTTTCCGCTTCCAAGAGGCACATCCGTGCCTCTCGCGAAAGCACAACCGTGTCTCTCGCGGAAGCAAAACCGTGCCTCTCGCAAAAGGAAAAAAAATAGAAAACACGTTCTTTTTTTTCGATTTCCAAGAGGCACGGCCGTGCCTCTCGTGAAAACAAAACCGTGACTCTCGCAAAAAATGCATTATTTTGCACAATTTTTTTTGTCGAAAAGCTAGGAAAGGCCGGTGGAAAATCAAAACGTAAAGAAACCCCGAAAAAAACCGTTTAAAAAGCCGAAAACGCGTGCGGAAAAATAAAAATACAAAATCCGAAAGAAGCGCCCAGAGCGCGACACGTGGCGAAAGGCTAAGAACGCGCCAAGTGGCGCTGATCGTTGCGAGGCTCCCGCTTGTTAATTAGTTGCTCCCGGAATAGATTTTTGCGGAAAGAAATGACTATATTCTGTGCTGGACCGAATCTGATGGTGACCAGGCCAAGCCCAATACAATATAATAGCAGCCCATCCATTGTCCCGTCTGCCGAACCATCGCATTCCTCCGCCGCCGCGCACACACCCAGACCAGACCAGACCTGACCTAGCGAGCGGCGCACACACCAGTTTTCGCCGGCATTCGTCAAGATGTCAGGCGAATGTAATGGGTTTCCTTGCAGTGCTTGAACTCACCTTTTTCCTTTTCCTTCTCGCTGAACATGTTTGTGAAACTGCTGTATTTCCGTTCATTGCAATGGAAAGGGGTTAAAGCCCGGTTAAAAAAAAAGGCGAGCGGCCGCCATGACAGCAGCGCCACCGCCGCCGCCGGCGCTCCCGGACGACGTCGTCAAAGAGATCCTCCTCCGCGTCCCGCTCGACGACCTTGCGAGCCTCATCCACGCCTCCCTCGTGGAGCCACTTCGCCAAGAAGCAGCTCAATCGCGCCCAGCTCAAGGTCGCACAGGTGGAGGACGAGCTCAAGCGCGCCCAGCTCAAGGAGCAGCTCAAGCGCGGCCAGCTGCAGGTGGAGCAGCTGCGGGAGGAGCTCAAGCGCGCCAAGCTCGAGGGCGACCAGCTGCAGGAGGAGCTCAGTCAGATGCAGAGCAGGTCAGCCAGCAGCAGGATGAGGAGGAGGAGGAGGTCAACGGCCAAGCTGAACGTGGACAAGGACAACTGGACGAGGCCGCAGCCGAGCTGAAGTAGAGAACTTTTTGGCTGGAATGGTGCATGATGTGTAGCTTCTGCAATTTCGCGGTGGATGTTCATCTCCCATGGCTCTTCTGATGCCCGAACCTTATTTTCAGGGTATGTGTGTGTGTTAGACTATGTATAACTTCTGTACCTATGTACGTATTGTAACACAACCATTATATATAATGAGATAAGCCACCCCTAGAGGGTTGTGCTGGTTCCCAAAACTTATTGTCTTACATGGTATCACGCTAGGTTACGATCGCTTCCGCTTCTAAACCCTAATTCCCACACCGCCGCCGCAGCCACCGCCGCCTTCACCGCCGCCGCCGCGCCACCGATCGCGCCGCCGCCATGTCGAGCGCCGCCACCACCGGTTCCACTGCTGCGGGCTTCCTCCCGGCCTCTCTTGCGGCTCTGCTCAACCTCCCGCTCGATGCCGTCTCCGTTCCGGCTCCGATCGGGACAAGGAGCATCGGCTCCGTCTTCTCCATGCCGCCGGCGCCCTCGCTCGGGCGTGACCTCGTGGTCCACACCGCGGCGCCGCCGTCCGCTGCGGATTCCGCAGGCGTCGTCCCGCCGCTCCTGCCGCGAGCGGATCACACCGCCCCGCTGGCGGGGTTGGCGGCGTCCGCCCCGGCCGCGGGCCTTGCGGCGTCCGCACCGGCCGCGAGCTTTGCGGCGCCCGCCCTGGCTGCGGTCCCGCCTCCTCCCGCATCGGTTTCAGTGCCTCCGGCTGCCTCCATGGTGTTTGCACCCCAGGCAGCCTCCTCGATGGGATCGTCTTCGCCGCCGCCGTTTCACTTCGGTCATCTCTTCACCATCAAGCTCTCCGCAGACAACTACATCTTCTGGCGTGCGCAGGTTCTCCCGCTCTTGGGGAGTCACTACCTGCTAGGCTACGTCGACGGATCGCTTCCCTGCCCACCCGCGCTGGTAGACAGCGTGCACGGTCCGATCTACAATCCGGCCCATCGCGTCTGGACGGGGCAGGACCAGGCGAACCTCTCCTCCATCCAGGGGTCGCTCTCGCCGGCAGTTGCTGGCCTTGTTGTCTTCGCGAAGACGTCTCATGAGGCCTGGACCATCCTTGAGCGCACCTTTGCAGCGCAGTCCCAGGCTCGTGTCTCTGCACTCCGTCGTCAGCTTGGAGAGTGTCAGAAGCTTGACTCCACGGCCACTGAGTTCTACAACAAGGTCAAGGGCCTTGCCGACACATTGGCCTCCATTGGACAGCCCCTCACCGACTCCGAGTTCAACTCGTTTATTGTCAATGGTCTTGATGAGGAGTATGATGCCTTAGTCGAGATCATCAACGAGCGGGGTAACTCGACACCCATGTTGGCACACGAGGTTTTCTCTCGGCTTCTTCTCACTGAGCAACGGGTCGAGACTCGCCGCACCAGGGGCACTGGCTCTCTCTCGGCCAACGTCGCCACCAAGGGTGGCCGCTCTTCTTCATCACCCCGGTCTCCCTTGGGGCTGCCACCGTCGCCCGCCTCGGCCCCCCCACCTACTGCGACCTTACCGGGGGCTGGCGGTCCACGTGTGTGTCAGCTTTGTGGCCGCGATGGGCACTGGGCCTCCAAGTGTCATAAGCGCTTCCAGCGAAGCTTCCTTGGTCTTGGCAATGACGGCAAAGATACACGCAACAATGCCCGTCAGGTCGCCATGGCTGATCATCCCGCGCCGCAGAAGCACCAGGGACACACTCAGTCCTACTCCATCGATCCACACTGGTACATGGACTCTGGGGCGACAGAGCATCTGACCAGCGAGATGGGGAAGCTTCACACTCGTGAACCCTATCATGGCTCCGACAAGATCCACACTGCCAATGGAGCAGGTATGCACATCTCTCATATTGGTCAAGCATCTCTTCTCACTAGACATGCCAATAGGAGTCTTCAGCTTCGCAATGTTCTTCGCGTTCCATCTGTGACCCGCAATCTTCTTTCAGTTCCTAAACTGACACGTGATAATAATGTGCTTTGTGAATTTCACCCTTTTGATCTTTTTATTAAGGATCGGGGCACGAGGGACATTCTTCTTAGTGGGCGGTTGTGCCAGGGTCTCTACCGTCTGGAGCATCCTGGCGTCGCTCGCGTTTTCAGTGGAGTTCGGGTCTCTCCGTCACAGTGGCATGCTCGTCTTGGTCACCCGGCCACACCTATTGTCCGTCATATTTTGCGTCGTCATGAGCTTCCTAGTTTGTCTAGTAATAAAGGTGTAGCAGTGTGTGATGCTTGTCAGCAGGGGAAGAGTCATCAACTTCCTTTTACGGAGTCCAGTCGTGAGGTGAAACATCCGTTAGAACTTGTGTTTTCAGATGTATGGGGTCCTGCTCAGACTTCTGTCAGTGGTCATAATTACTATATCAGTTTCGTTGATGCTTATAGTCGCTTTACCTGGCTTTACCTTATTAAACGCAAATCTGATGTGTTTGATATTTTTGTTCAGTTTCAAAAACATGTTGAACGTCTTCTCAAGCACAAAATTATTCATGTCCAGTCGGACTGGGGGGGCGAGTATCGCAACCTCAACTCCTTCTTTCAGTCGCTTGGGATAGCTCATCGTTTAGCATGTCCACATACACATCAGGAGAATGGTTCAGTCGAACGTAAGCATCGTCATATTGTTGAAGCTGGTCTTACTCTTTTGGCCCATGCATCTGTTCCGTTTCGGTTTTGGAGTGATGCTTTCACCACTGCATGCTTTCTCATCAATCGTACTCCTACTCGTATTTTAAACATGAAGACTCCCATTGAGGTTCTCCTTAATGAACAACCTGATTATACCTTTCTCAAGGTATTTGGGTGTGCTTGCTGGCCGCATCTTCGTCCATATAACAAGCGCAAGCTTGAGTTTCGTTCTAAGAAGTGTGTTTTCCTTAGCTATAGCTCTCTTCATAAAGGTTACAAATGTCTTCATGTTCCCACTAATCATGTCTATATATCTCGGGACGTCGTGTTTGATGAGCATGTTTTTCCCTTTGCCAACCTTCCTGTGTCCACTGTCGAACCACCATCCCTGCATTCATCCTCTGTTGCTTCTGACCAATTTGATGATGTTGCATACTCTCCTTTGCTGTTACCTAACCATGGTGCAGGAACCGGACGTGGAGCTTGTTTGGAGCTGTTGGAGGATTCACCATCATCATCGTCGTCTTCTGGTGGGCATGTCGATCGCCCTCTGTTACATGGCATCGATTCGCGTGCCCATGCATGGTCACCCGACGAGCCCGTCGCGCCGAGCATCTCCACTGCTCGGTCTGCTACGCCAGTGATCGCCGAGTCTCCAGCGGCTCGGCCTTTTTCGCCAGCGGCCGCCGAGTCGCCCGTGGCTCGGCCCGTCACGCCGTCTTCGCCCGCGGCTCGGGTCCTCACGTCGCCTTCATCAGCGGATCGGCCCGCGACACCGGCCGCGCCACGGCCCACTATGCCGAGCTCGCCATTGGCCCGGTCTGGGATGCCGGAGTCGCCAGCTGCTTCGTCTGCTCTGCCGGTTTCGCCGGTGGGCCGGCCTTCTTCACCGACTGAGTCCGAGGCTACCATGCCTGGCTCCTCGTCACTGGCTGACTCGTCAACGTCGCCGTCCTCCAGCCCGTTGCAGGCTGCTCCGTCGACCTCGGTGGTTCCTGTGTCTCGACCACATACACGCAGTCGCAGTGGCATTTTCAAACCTAAGGAACGTACGGATGGTACGGTTGCTTGGTTGGCTGCTTGTTTGGCTGCTGCTGTTCCGGATCCATCTTCTGAGCCTCGCTCATATCAGGCTGCCCTGCGCATTCCACATTGGCGAGAGGCTATGGAGCAGGAGTTTCATGCTCTTCTTCGTAACAAGACATGGACTCTCGTTCCTCCACCACCACGGGTAAATGTTATTGACTCAAAATGGGTATTCAAAGTGAAGAAGCATTCGGATGGATCTATTGAGCGTTACAAAGCGCGACTTGTTGCTCGCAGTTTTCGGCAGCGTCATGGTCTTGACTATGAGGACACCTTCAGTCCTGTCGTCAAGCCTACCACTATTCGGCTTCTTCTCTCCATTGCTGTTTCTCGTGGTTGGTCACTTCGTCAACTTGATGTGCAGAATGCTTTTCTACATGGATTTTTGGAGGAAGAGGTTTATATGAAACAGCCGCCTGGTTTCTCTGATCCTGGTCGTCCTGACTATATCTGTCGTCTTTCCAAAGCACTATATGGTTTGAAGCAAGCTCCTCGTGCCTGGCATGCCCGCCTTGCCTCTGCCCTTCGTGCTCATGGGTTTGTGCCGTCCACTGCTGACACTTCATTATTTCTTCTACAGAAGCCAGAAGTCACTATGTATCTTTTGGTATATGTCGATGATATTATCCTTGTCAGCTCTTCTCAGTATGCTGCTGATGCTCTTGTCTGCTCTCTTGGTGCTGATTTTGCGGTCAAAGATCTTGGGAAGCTTCACTACTTTCTTGGAGTTGAGGTCACTTCTCGTGCTACTGGTCTTGTCCTTACGCAGAAGAAGTACTCCTTGGAGTTGTTACAAAAAGCCGGCATGCTGAAGTGCAAACCGACCACCACACCCATGTCGTCTACCGACAAGATAACAGCTGTTGATGGCCAGCTTTTGTCTCCTGCGGATGCCACAGAGTACAGAAGCATTGTTGGTGGACTTCAGTACTTGACGATCACGAGACCAGATATCTCTTATGCTGTTAACAGGGTTTGTCAGTATCTTCAGGCTCCCAGAGATACTCATTGGGCTGCTGTTAAATGCATTCTTCGGTATGTTCAGTTCACCCTGACTTTTGGTATGCATATTCGGCCGACTTCCTCTCGGGTCCTTTCGGCCTTCTCTGATGCAGATTGGGCTGGTAGCCCAGATGACAGGCGATCCACGGGGGGTTATGCAGTATTCTTTGGCTCTAATTTGATCGCCTGGAGTGCTCGGAAACAGGCTACTGTGTCACGTAGCAGTACTGAAGCTGAGTACAAGGCTGTGGCTAATGCTACTGCAGAGATTATTTGGGTGCAGTCTTTGCTTCAGGAGTTGGGTTTGTCTCAACCACAGCCTCCTATTCTTTGGTGTGATAACATCGGTGCTACATACCTTTCTGCAAATCCAGTATTTCATGCCCGAACGAAACACATTGAAGTTGACTATCACTTTGTATGGGAACGTGTATCAGAGAAGCAACTTCAGATCAAGTTTATCTCGTCTAAGGATCAACTTGCAGATATCTTCACTAAGCCTTTACCACTGCCACAGCCTGAGGCTTGTAGGCGCAATCTTACCCTTCTCAGTTCTTTAGAAAGTGGCTAAGATTGAGGAAGGGTGTTAGACTATGTATAACTTCTGTACCTATGTACGTATTGTAACACAACCATTATATATAATGAGATAAGCCACCCCTAGAGGGTTGTGCTGGTTCCCAAAACTTATTGTCTTACAGTGTGTATCAAGTGATGTGAGTTGTCTGAAAGTTTCAGCGTGAAGGATCTGATTCTTATTTTGTCTCCAATTCCGAGCAACAAGTTGCTGCTTTGGATGCAGCATGTACTGGGTTGTGACTAGCAGACGGATGCATGTAAGTTTCAGATTACTGATTTTGCTACCGTATTCAGTTCATCAACACTCGCTTCTCTCGAGCATTTATTTATTTTGCAGAGCCATTTTGTCCTTGATCTAAACCAGCACAAGTGCATTACCAATTTATCTACCATGGATGATGCCTATGTACAGTTCACAGACTATATATAACACCACCCGGAAGATTGGATGCATATTGTGCTTGTCACAGAACAAAAAAAAAGTAAACTTTTCTGTGGGCCCTTCACTGAAATTCTCCTTTGAAATTTCCAATTTTGCAAACCAAACAAAATAAACAGATCCTCCCGTGAAATACCTTGCGCTGCGAGGGAAAAAATGGAATTGTAATGCCACCTCCTATTATTGAGTCGTACAAAATTCACACGAGTGATAAGTTGCATTTAGGCTGGTTGTAATGGGGAGTATCATATACTAGTATCATGCATATGATACTAGTGTATGATACTACCTCCCTAATGCATAGTATCATATATTAGTACCATGTAGTACTCTATTTATTGCCATGCATGACACAAAGTTGCATAGCATTTATTATAATACGGTATCATGATATGATATTTCATCCTCTCTCTTTTCATTTAATGCTATGACACCTCATCAAAATTGCCTAGTTGGCATGCATGATACTAGCTATGATACTACCATTACGACCAGCCTTATCCTAGCAAAGCACGATTTATGGGAGTTGACCAGCTAATCGATAGGAGAGAAAGGCGGCCATGGCAACACGGGTCGGTTTGGGCGACTCGGGCGACACGGGCGATGCGGACCCTCCTGATCGCAGATGGGCGGTGCACCTCGTCTCCGATCTCGCGACGCCGGCGCTACTGCTCTTCCGGCAAGGCGTACTCCTTCAACTGGGCGGCTCTCCGACGCTGACGCTGCTGGACGACCGCGACGTACGTGTGGACACGGTGCGGGTACATGAGAAAGGAGGAATAAAGGAAGGTACACAAATTAGGTTCCCTTGTCACGTTGTTCTGGTGGGCAGGGCAATGGGGATTGGGAAGGAGGCGCGGCGCGATGCGAGGATCAAGGTCAAGGAGGAGGAGGAGCGTCGGGAATGGCGGAGGATTAAAGCCGCGGTGAGACGCGGTGCGGTTATTCCTTTCCCGTTCGACGAAATCCATCCCCCTCCCACACCACACACCCGTGCTTCAGCTAGTGAGATCCATGGCGCCCTGGAAGCCGAGACTCAAGGCGAGGGCGAGGGAGATCGCCAACGGAGACAACGCGAAGCTGGAGAAGCTGATGGAGATCATCTCCTCGTGAAGGAAATATGCCCTAGAGGCAATAATAAAGTTATTATTTATTTCCTTATTTCATGATAAATGTTTATTATTCATGCTAGAATTGTATCAACAGGAAACATGATACATGTGTGAATACATAGACAAACTGAGTATCACTAGTATGCCTCTACTTGACTAGCTCATTAATTAAAGATGGTTATGTTTCCTAGCCATGGGCAAAAGAGTTGTCATTTGATTAACGGGATCACATCATTAGGAGAATGATGTGATTGACTTGACCCATTCCGTTAGCTTAGCACTTGATCGTTTAGTATGTTGCTATTGCTTTCTTCATGACTTATACATGATCCTATGACTATGAGATTACGCAACTACCGTTTACTGGAGGAACACTTTGTGTGCTACCAAACGTCACAACGTAACTGGGTGATTATAAAGGTGCTCTACAGGTGTCTCCGAAGGTACTTGTTGGGTTGGCATATTTCGAGATTAGGGTTTGTCACTCCGATTGCCGGAGAGGTATCTCTGGGCCCACTCGATAATGCACATCACTATAAGCCTTGCAAGCATTGTAACTAATGAGTTAGTTGCAGGATGATGTATTACATAACGAGTAAAGAGACTTGCCAGTAACGAGATTGAACTAGGTATTGAGATACCGACGATCGAATCTCGGGCAAGTAACATACCGATGACAAAGGGAACAATATGCGGTTTGACCGATAAAGATCTTCGTAGAATATGTGGGAGCCAATATGAGCATCCAGGTTCCGCTATTGGTTATTGACCGGAAACATGTTTCGGTCATGTCTACATTGTTCTCGAACCCGTAAGGTCCGCACGCTTAAGGTTTCGATGACAGTTATATTATGAGTTTATATGTTTTGATGTACCGAAGGAGTTCGGAGTCCCGTATGAGATCGGGGACATGACGAGGAGTCTCGAAATGATCGAGACGTAAAGATTGATATATTGGACGACTATATTCGGAGTTCAGAAAGGTTCCGAGTGATTCGGGTATTTTTCAGAGTACCGGAGAGTTACGGGAATTCGCCGGGGAGTATATGGGCCTTATTGGGCTTTAGGGGAAAGAGAGAGGAGAGGTTGGGCGCCCCCAAGGCCTAGTCCGAATTGGACTAGGGGGAGGGGCTGCGCCCCCTCCTTCCTTCTCTTCTCTTTCCCCTTTACTTGACTCCTACTCCTACTACTTGGAAGGGGGGGAATCCTACTCCCGGTGGGAGTAGGACTCCTCCTTGGCACGCCTCCTCCTGGCCGGCCGCCCCCTCCCCCTTGATCCTTTATATACGGGGGCAGGGGGGCACATCTAGGCACAACAACAATTGATCTCTTGATCTCTTAGCCGTGTGCGGTGCCCCCCTCCACCATAGTCCTCCTCGATAATATTGTAGCGGTACTTAGGCGAAGCCCTGCGACGGTAGAACATCAAGATCGTCACCACGCCGTCGTGCTGAGGAACTCTCCCTCGACACTCGGCTGGATCGGAGTTCGAGGGACATCATTGAGCTGAACGTGTGCTAGAACTCGGAGGTGTCGTAGTTTCGGTGCTTGATCGGTCGGGCCGTGAAGACGTACGACTACATCAACCGCGTTGTGCTAACGCTTCCGCTTTCGATCTACGAGGGTACGTGGACACACTCTCCCCTCTCGTTGCTATGCATCACCATGATCTTACGTGTGCGTAGGATTTTTTTTGAAATTACTACGTTCCCCAACAGTGGCATCTGAGCCTAGGTTTTATGCGTTGATGTTATATGCACGAGTAGAACACGAGTGAGTTGTGGGCGATACAAGTCATACTGCTTACCAGCATGTCATACTTTGGTTCGGCAGTATTGTTGGATGAAGCGGCCTGGACCGACATTACGCGTACGCTTACGTGAGACTGGTTCTACCGACGTGCTTTCCACACAGGTGGCTGGCGGGTGTCAGTTTCTCCAACTTCAGTTGAACCGAGTGTGGCTACGCCCGGTCCTTGAGAAGGTTAAAACAACACTAACTTGACGAACTATCGTTGTGGTTTTGATGCGTAGGTAAGAACGGTTTTTGCTCAGCCCGTAGCAGCCACGTAAAACTTGCAACAATAAAGTAGAGGACGTCTAACTTGTTTTTGCAGGGCATGTTGTGATGTGATATGGTCAAGACGTGATGCTATATTTTATTGTATGAGATGATCATGTTTTGTAACCGAGTTATCGACAACTGACAGGAGCCATATGGTTGTCGCTTTATTGTATGCAATGCAATCGCTCTGTAATTGCTTTACTTTATCACTAAGCGGTAGCGATAGTCGTAGAAGCAATAGGTGGCGAAACGACAACGATGCTACGATGGAGATCAAGGTGTCGCGCCGGTGAAGATGGTGATCATGACGGTGCTTCGAAGATGGAGATCACAAGCACAAGATGATGATGGCCATATTATATCACTTATATTGATTGCATGTGATGTTTATTCTTTATGCATCTTATCTTGCTTTGATTGACGGTGGCATTATAAGATGATCTCTAACTAAATTTCAAGATAAAAGTGTTCTCCCTGAGTATGCACCGTTGCCAAAGTTCGTCGTGCCCAGACACCACGTGATGATTGGGTGTGATAAGCTCTACGTCCATCTACAACGGGTGCAAGCTAGTTTTGCACACGCAGAATACTCAGGTTAAACTTGACGAGCCTAGCATATGGAGATATGGCCTCGGAACACTGAGACCGAAAGGTCAAGCGTGAATCATATAGTAGATATGATCAACATAATGATGTTCACCATTGAAAACTACTCCATTTCACGTGATGATCGGTTATGGTTTAGTTGATTTGGATCACGTGATCACTTAGATGATTAGAGGGATGTCTATCTAAGTGGGAGTTCTTAAGTAATATGATTAATTGAACTTTAATGTATCATGAACTTAGTCCTGGTAGTATTTTGCAAATTATGTTGTAGATCAATAGCTCGCGTTGTTGCTTCCCTATGTTTTTATATGTGTTCCTAGAGAAAACTAAGTTGAAAGATGTTAGTAGCAATGATACGGACTTGGTCCATGATCTGAGGTTTATCCTCATTGCTGAACAGAAGGATTATGTCCTTGATGCACCGCTAGGTGACAGACCTATTGCAGGAGCAGATGCAGACGTTATGAACGTTTGGCTAGCTCAATATGATGACTACTTGATAGTTTAGTGCACCATGCTTAACGGCTTAGAATCGGGACTTCAAAGACGTTTTGAACGTCATGGACCATATGAGATGTTCCAGGAGTTGAAGTTAATATTTCAAGCAAATACCCGAGTTGAGAGATATGAAGTCTCCAACAAGTTCTATAGCTAAAAGATGGAGGAGAATTGCTCAACTAGTGAGAAAGTGCTTAGATTGTCTAAGTACTACAATCGCTTGAATCAAGTGGGAGTTAATCTTCCAGATAAGATAGTTATTGGCAGAGTTCTTTAGTCACCATCACCAAGTTACTGGAACTTCATGATGAATTATAATGCAAGGGGTGACGAAAATGATTCCCGAGCTCTTCGTGATGCTGAAATCGACGAAGGTAGAAATCAAGAAAAGAGCATCAAGTGTTGATGATTGATAAGATCACTAGTTTCAAGAAAAGGGCAAAGGGAAAAAGGGAACTTCAAGCAGAATGGCAAGCAAGTTGTCACTCCCGTGAAGGAGACCAAAGCTGGACCAAAGCCTGAAAGTGAGTGCTTCTACTGCAAAAGAAATGGTCACTACAAGCGGAAATACCCTGAATATTTGGTGGATAAGAAGGATGGCAAAGTGAATAAGGGTATATTTGATATACATGTTATTGATGTGTACCTTACTAGTGTTTATAGTAGCTCCTGAGTATTTGATACTTGTTCAGTTGCTAATATTAGTAACTCGAAACAGGAATTACAGAATAAACAGAGACTAGTTGAGGGTGTAGTGACGATGTGTGTTGGAAGTGGTTCCAAGATTGATATGATCATCATCGCACACTCCCTATACTTTCAAGATTAGTGTTGAAACCTAAATAAATGTTATTTGGCGTTTGCGTTGAGCATGAATATGATTTGATCAAGTTTATTGCAATACGATTATTCATTTAAAGTCAGAGAATAATTGTTGTTCTGTTTATATGAATACAACCTTCAATGGTCATACACCCAATGAAAATAGTTTGTTGGATCTCGATCGTAGTGATACACATATTCATAATATTAATGCCAAAAGATGCAAAGTTGATAATGATAGTGCAACTTATTTGTGGCACTGCCGTTTGGGTCATATCGGTGTAAAGCGCATGAAGAAACTCCATGCTGATGGGTTTTTGGAATCACTTGATTATGAATCATTTGATGCTTGTGAACCGTGCCTTTTTGGGCAAGATGACTAAAACTCTGTTCTTCAGAACAATGGAACGAGCTACTAATTTATTGGAAATAATACATACCGATGTATGCGATCCAATGAGTTTTGATGCTCGTGGCGAGTATCGTTATTTTTCTGACCTTCACAGATGATTTGAGAAGATATGGGTATATCTACTTAATGAAACACAAGTCTGAAACATTTGAAATGTTCAAAGAAATTCAGAGTGAAGTGAAAAATTGTCGTAACAAGAAAATAAAGTTTCTACGATCTGATCGTGGAGAAGAATATTTGAGTTACGAGTTTGGCCTTCATATAAAACAATGTGGAATAGTTTCACAGCTCACGCCACATGGAACACCACAGCGTTATGGTGTGTCCGAACGTCGTAATCGCACTTTATTGGATATGGTGCGATCTATGATGTCTCTTACCGATTTACCACTATCGTTATGGGGTTATGCATTAGAGACAGCTGCATTCATTTTAAATAGGGCACCATCAAAATCCGTTGAGACGACGCCTTATGAACTATGGTTTGGCAAGAAACCAAAGTTGTCGTTTTTTGAAGTTTGGGGTTGCGATGCTTATGTGAAAAAGTTTCAACCTGATAAGCTCGAACCCAAATTGGAGAAGTGCGTCTTCATAGAATACCCAAAGGTAACTATTGGGTACACCTTCTATCACAGATCCAAAGGCAAGTTATTCGTTGCTAAGATGGGTCCTTTCTACAGAAGGAGTTTCTCTCGAAAGAAGTGAGTGGGAGGAAAGTAAAGCTTGATAAGGTAATTGTACCTTCTCCAAAATTGGAAAGTAGTTCATGAAAGAAATTAGTTCCAGTGATTCCTACACCAATTAGAGAGGAAGCTAATGATGATGATCATGAAACTTCAGATTAAGTTACTACAGAACCTCGTAGGTCTTCCAGAGTAAGATCTGCACCGGAGTGGTACGGTAATCCTATTCTGAAGTCATGTTACTAGACCATGATGAACCTACGAACTATGAGGAAGCGATGATGAGCCCAGATTCCGCGAAATGGCTTGAGGCCATGAAATCTGAGATGGGATCCATGTATGAGAACAAAGTATGGACTTTGGTGGACTTGCCCGATGATCGACAAGCCATAGAAAATAAATGGATCTTCAAGAGGAAGACAGACGATGATAGTAGTGTTACTATCTACAAAGCTTGACTTGTCACAAAAAAGTTTTTTTGACAAGTTCAAGGGGTTGACTACGATGAGACTTTCTCACCCGTAGCGATGCTTAAGTCTGTCCGAATCATGTTAGCAATTGCCACATTTTATGAAATCTGGCAAATGGATGTCAAAACTGCATTCCTTAATGGATTTATTAAAGAAGTGTTGTATATGATGCAACCAGAAGGTTTTGTCAATCCTAAAGGTGCTAACAAAATGTGCAAGCTCCAGCGATCCATCTATGGACTGGTGCAAGCATCTCGGAGTTGGAATATACGCTTTGATGAGTTGATCAAAGCATATGGTTTTATACAGATTTTTGAAGAAGCCTGTATTTACAAGAAAGTGAGTGGGAGCTCTGTAGCATTTCTAAAACTATATGTAGATGACATATTGTTGATTGGAAATGATATAGAAATTCTGGATAGCATAAAAGGATAATTGGATAAGAGTTTTTCAAAGAAAGACCTCAGTGAAGCTGCTTACACATTGAGCATCAAGATCTATAGAGATAGATCAAGACGCTTGATAAGATTTTTCAATGAGCACATACCTTGATAAGATTTTGAAGTAGTTCAAAATGGAACAGTCAAAGAAGGAGTTCTTGCCTGTGTTGCAAGGTGTGAAGTTGAGTAAGACTCAAAACCTCACCATGGCAGAAAATAGAAAGAGAATGAAAAGTCATTGCCTATGCCTCAGTCATAGGTTCTATAAAGTATGCTATGCTGTGTACCAGACCTATTGTATACCTTGCTCGGAGTTTGGCAAAGGAATACAAATTTTGATCTAATAGTAGATCACTGGACTGCGGTCAAGAATATCCTTAGTAAGGACTAAGGAGATGTTTCTCGATTATGGAGGTGATAAAAGAGTTCCTCGTAAAAGTTACATCGGTGCAAACTTTTACACTGATCCAGATGACTCTAAGTCTCAATCTGGATACGTATTGAAAGTGGGAGCAATTAGCTAGAGTAGCTCCGTGCAGAGCATTGAAGACATATAATATTTGCAGAATACATACGGCTCTGTATGTGACAGACCTGTTGACTAAACTTCTCTCACGAGCAAAACATGATCATACCTTAGTACTCTTTGGGTGTTAATCACATAGCGATGTGAACTAGATTATTGACTCTAGTAAACCCTTTGGGTGTCGGTCACATGACAATGTGAGCTATGGGTGTTAATCACATACAGATGTGAATATTTATGTTAAATCACATGGTGATGTGAACTAGATTACTGACTCTAGTGCAGGTGGGAGACTGAAGGAAATATGCCCTAGAGGCAATAATAAAGTTATTATTTATTTCCTTATTTCATGATAAATGTTTATTATTCATGCTAGAATTGTATCAACCGGAAACATGATACATGTGTGAATACATAGACAAACCGAGTGTCCCTAGTATGCCTCTACTTGACTAGCTCATTAATCAAAGATGGTTATGTTTCCTAGAAATGGACAAAAGAGTTGTCATTTGATTAACGGGATCACATCATTAGGAGAATGATGTGATTGACTTGACCCATTCTGTTAGCTTAGCACTTGATCGTTTAGTATGTTGCTATTGCTTTCTTCATTACTTATACATGATCCTATGACTATGAGATTACGCACCTCCCGTTTACTGGAGGAACACTTTGTGTGCTACCAAACGTCACAACGTAACTGGGTGATTATAAAGGTGCTCTACAGGTGTCTCCGAAGGTACTTGTTGGGTTGGCGTATTTCGAGATTAGGATTTGTCACTCCTATTGTCGGAGAGGTATCTCTGGGCCCACTCGATAATGCACATCACTATAAGCCTTGCAAGCATTGTAACTAATGAGTTAGTTGCAGGATGATGTATTACATAACGAGTAAAGAGAGCTGTCGGTAACGATATTGAACTAGGTATTGAGATACCAACAATCGAATCTCAGGCAAGTAACATACCGATGACAAAGGGAACAATCGTATGTTGTTATGCGGTTTGACCGATAAAGATCTTTGTAGAATATGTGGGAGCCAATATGAGCATCCAGGTTCCGCTATTGGTTATTGACCGGAAACGTGTTTCGGTCATGTCTACATTGTTCTCGAACCCGTAGGGTCCGCACACTTAAGGTTGCGATGATAGTTATATTATTAGTTTATATGTTTTGATGTACCGGAGGAGTTCGGAGTCCCAGATGAGATCGGGGACATGACGAGGAGTCTCGAAATGTTCGAGACGTAAAGATCGATATATTGGACGACTATATTCGGAGTTTGGAAAGGTTCCGAGTGATTCGGGTATTTTTCGGAGTACCGGAGAGTTACGGGAATTCGCCGGGGAGTATATGGGCCTTATTGGGCTTTAGGGGAAAGAGAGAAGAGAGGCTGGGCACCCCCCAAGGCCTAGTCCGAATTGGACTAGGGGGAGGGGCTGCGCCCCCTCCTTCCTTCTCTTCTCTCCCCCCTTTCCTTGGCTCCTAATCCTATTACTTGGAAGGGGGGGAATCCTACTCCTGGTGGGAATAGGACTCCTCCTTGGCACGCCTCCTCCTGGCCGGCCGCCCCCTCCCCCTTGATCCTTTATATACGGGGGTAGGGGGGCACCTCTAGGCACAACAGCAATTGATCTCTTGATCTCTTAGCCGTGTGCGGTGCCCCCCTTCACCATAGTCATCCTCGAAAATATTGTAGCGGTGCTTAGGCGAAGCCCTGCGACGGTAGAACATCAAGATCGTCACCACGCTGTCGTGATGACGGAACTCTCCCTCGACACTCGGCTAGATCAAAGTTCGAGGGACATCATTGAGCTAAACGTGTGCTAGAACTCGGAGGTGCCGTAGTTTCGATGCTTGATCGGTCGGGCCGTGAAGACGTATGACTACATCAACCACGTTGTGCTAACGCTTCCACTTTCAGTCTACGAGGGTACGTGGACACACTCTCCCCTCTCGTTGCTATGCATCACCACGATCTTGCGTGTGCGTAGGAATTTTTTTGAAATTACTACGTTCCCCAACACCTGGTTCGCGAAGGAGAGAGATCTGAAGGAGGCGGCGGGGATGGCATTCAGGCGGCTCACGGAGGCAGAGGATTGGCGCCTCACACCGACGGGCGAGCCCGTGGGTGCGCTCAGGATGTTGCTCTGGGCGATGGAGAAGTCGGAGTCCGACGACCCCAAGCAGGAGATGAAGTGGAGGGCGTTTCGATCCCGCCACCGCAAGCCTGCGGGTCCGACAGAGTTCGTCATTGGAGCAATGATGGGTATGGTGGTGCCGGCTCCCACGACGGTGGAGGAGAAGGCGTCGGAGGACCCGGTGGTCAACGCTACAGAAGAGGGAGTGAAGCCTGGTGCGAGGAGAAGAAGGCGAGGTGGCCAATGGTGATAAGGCGATCTCCGTGCTTCCCTCGGTGGTCGCGGCGCCTTCTCAGCCTTGCCTGCCGCGTGCGGGAATAGGAGACTCGCCGGCGGGTAGTCATTTCTGGCTGCTTGTCGGTGAGGTCTCTGACGGGGAGGCTGGGCCCTCGTCAGTGCTGCAAGGTAATATTTCTCCCCGAGTAAATATCTTGCTGAATGTAAAGCTGAAATTTCTGTTGGTAAAATTAGAATGAACAAGCTAAGCTGATTGGCTGCTAAAAATGGGGATAAGATGGATAACAGACCATGTTTTGGTCCGTATCTGGGGGGCATCATTCAGAAAGGAAAGGGAATTGGGGAGGTGGTGACAGAATTAAAAAGAATGTGAGCGATGTTGATTATGGCGCTAGCTCTGATATATATTCCAATTGCAAGATCGATCCAGATCTGATTAAAAGAAGTAGATATATAGTTGAAAAAATGAATTGTACAAACTATGTGCAGATACCAAATTTCTGATCGAGGGATTGTGTGCATCTAGATTATATGGTTATCAATAAATGTCAAGTGACAATGTCTGTCCAGATGGTGGATAGTTTTGGCAAGTCCTCCCCCACTTGTGGTGAAAAAGGAACTGGTAAAGAGGGGCAAACTTTGGGCAAAGCAAAAGGGATAGCGGGTTGTAGTAATACGCTTTCCCAAGCCTTTCTGGATATAAATAGTACGCCTCTCCTCTGTTTTGAGAGAGAGTGTGATCCCCTCAAGGATTTAAGGTTTCCTCTTCCCCCACCACCACTGGGTGATAGTGAAGAGATGAACAAGGGGCCTGGAGGTTATCGGGGAGGAGGAAGATCCAATAGGGGAGGGAGAGATAATTTCCAGTATAGGAAAAAAGAAGAAGAAATTGACAGGTTTAGAGAGATATATCCCAACAATGAGAGAGGAGGTGGAAGATTTGGGTATAGAGAGGAGATAGGGAAATCTGATCAGCGAGCGGATGAAGAAAAAAGGGGGGATGGTAGATCTGAAGCCCCCTTCGAGCTCCAAGGAGGTATCTGTGAATAGGATAGAAGATGATCAGAAAGCTAGAGACCTCAAAGGAAAAGTGGATGTGGTGATGCCTATTTCCTCCTTCGATCTGATCCAACAGTGACAATGGTTTGGGGCTCTGATGGCCCAGATGGCCCAACAAAAGAAGGAGAGCTCGTCTGGGGGTGGAACTGTTACCCCTCCTGAGAGCAGTAGAGGTGTTCCAGCTGATGAGACTAAGAAAGAGTTTAATAGAGGAAAAGATCACATGAACAAAAGTGAAGCTAACATGGATGTGGGGAACAAGCAAGGTCAGAAGGGATGGTTTCAGAATAACAGGTTTGGTCAGAGAGAGAGCTTGGATCAAAACAAAGATGGTGGAAACTTCAGAGTGATATGCAACAAGTGTAAGGACACCAGACACCTGACAGGGACTGCAAGTTACCCAACTATATTATTTTTGGCAAGAATTCTCACATCACTGAGGATTGTGCTTGGCTGAAGCAAATCAAGCCAACCCCCAGGTTCATTGGATATGCAGCCAGAGGATTGGGAGTGCTGTTGGTGCAAAATTCTAAAGAGGTGGTCAGTAGTGAGCAGATTAATCATATGGCCATTGTGAACATAGCTTCTGGAGAGATTAAGGAGACACAATTTCTGGAAGGGTTTAACTACATGTTCAAATGGAATTGGCAATGGAGATGCAAAAAACATGGAGACAAAGCTTACCTGATGAGATTCCCCAACAAAAGTAGACTGGCAGAACTTCACAAGTTTGGAAATTTCAATCTGCTGGGGACTAATGCTGTGATCAATGTGGACAGCTGGACATATGAAACTCAAGCTATTGGCAAGTTACACACAGTGTGGGTGCAGTTTGGGAAAATCCCTAAGTGTTTTAGAATTTTTTTTGGTATGTGTGAGGTGGCTGCTTTTATTGGTCCTGTTCTACAAATTGATATGTCCACCATTCTGAAAGAGAAAATCAGGGCTAAGGTGGGAGTTAGAGATTTTGAAAAAAAATCCCTCATCAAACTGAGATCACTGACAAGGACCTGATGATATACAGAATCAGCATTGAGTTGGAGGAAGTAGTTGAACAAGGGTGGTATGATGAAAAGAGAAAGTTTGAGACCATGGGACCTGAACTTGAGGGAAATCATATGGGAGGTTAGAATAAAAATTGATGAGTCAGGAGTTGATGGAAATAAAGAAAACATCTTCTTGGGAAGTATAGGACTCAAACAATTTGAGGAGATATAACAGAAAAATGATGATATTATGAAGATGCAGAAAGACTATATGTTAGAGATGGACTTGAGGAAGAAAGTAGAGGTGGAGCTAGATAAAGCCCTTAAAAAATTTCAAGAGGTGGAAGAAATCAGATGCAGAAATGATGCTTAGAAAGCTATGGAGGAAAAAAAGACTGCTGTGTGGGAAATTGAGAAGAGAAGTCTGCTGGAAATGATTCATGGTCAGCAGGAGCTGATAAACAAGTGCATGGAAAAGATTGATGCTTGGGAAGAGAAATAAATATATGGAGAAGAGTTGGGTGAGAAGAACGAGATAGAATCTAAAGTTCCCTAGGATAATACACCAGAGGATGCTTATGCAGAACCTGTGGACTATTCAGCTAGTCAAGATTCTATAGAATCATTAGACACAAAACTTGGAATTCACAAGAAGGAGAAAGAAGACAAAGATAAAGACAAGGATGGACCTACTAGAAGAAGTGATAGAAACCTGGATAAGAAAGATGCTAAAATAGAAGATCTGGCAAAGGAAAGGGCAGCTGAAAAAAACAATTATGGTAAGAATCCTGTTCTTTCTGATGAAAAAATTTCTCTTTATGATATGGCTAACAAGGTAGGGATTGATTTGGGATGTGCTGTTGACATAGTTACCCACAACCTATACCTAATTTCTAACATGGAACAGGCTTGAAGAGAGATATATCACCAGAAAATTATCAATGAGAATAGGGAGGAGAAAAAAGATGGACTCTCCAAGTCTTATTGACATTGGAGATATTGAATTAGAGGACTTGTGCTCAGAAGGAGATAGTTCCGACGGTGATATAGAGATAGAACATTTGGATAAATTGAAAAAAAATTCTCTAGTAACAAACAAATGAGAGGTGGAAAGACAGCCTTTGGGGCTGGAGAAAAATCCATCTTGAGTGGGGGGAATAGAATGAGACATAATAAAAGGAAAAAAATGAGAGGCATGTTTTGGAATGCCAGGGGGATTGGGAAGGATATTAAAAGAAATTTCATTAGAGATACCATATTGGAAAAACAATTAGATTTTGTTGGACTTCAGGAAACCATTAAAAATGATTTCACAAAAAATGAGTTAAATAACCTTGTTGGAGGAAAAAAAATTATCTGGGAATGGATTGCCCCTAGAGGTAAATCTGGGGGGATTTTGGTAGGAATTAATAATGAGAGTTTTGATATATTGCAAGTAGAAAAAGGGTCATATTTCATTAATTTACACTTGTTTAATAAAATATCCAAGTTAAGGTGGAATCTAGTTATAGTTTATGGTGATGCTCAAAAAGATGGGAAAGCAGCCTTTTTGGCTGAATTATCCAGATTTTATCAAGACAATACACACCCTTGTGTGATAGGGGATATTTTAATTTGATCAGGAACAGTTCTGAAAAAAATAAGCCTGAAGGACTAGATCATTTTAATTTTGTTTTCAATGCTATCATTGAGCACGCTGGACTCAGGGATCTCCCTTTGAATGGGAGAAAATATACCTGGGCCAACAACATGCCTGATCCCACCTATGAGAGACTAGATAGGATTTTAATTTGTCTAGATTGGGAGGAAAACTACCCCCTGGCTATGGTTAATGCCATGGAAAGGGAAATTTCTGACCACACACCTCTGCTGTTAGACACTGGGGACCATAGGAAAAACCAACCTATTTTCAGATTTGAAAATGCCTGGATGCTCATGGAAAGTTTTACGGAATTTGTGGAAAAGAATTGGAATATTAATTGTAAAGGTTCTAGTCTAGACATATGGCAAACAAAGTTGAGAAACATTAGACAGAAAATAAGGGGGTGGATTATCAATGCCAATGCTGCTTACAAAAAAAGGAAAAAAGAGCTATTAGAGTCACTACAAAAAAAAGACACATCCGTGACATTTTGGGCCGAACGAAATTTTTTTCTGTCATACATATGACACTTCTATGACGATAATTGTGACAAAACCCGGTATCGTCATAGATGTGGTGGGCTCCTACTTCTATGACAAAAAATCATGACAGAAAATGGGCTTTTCGTCTTGGGCGGGCTGGAGACGCAGCTGCATGACATTCTTTGGGCCAACCATGATGGAAAAAACCGTGGTAGAAGCGAGGGGGAGGAAAATTTCGGGGAGTTGCCGGTTACGGTGGGAGGTCGGGGGCCGAGCGATGCGCGTTTCACTCGTACACGTACGCACGTGTGTGCGAGGCGTTGGCTCTAATTGAACCGAGCGAGGCGTTGGGCTCTAACTGAACCCGAGCAATTGCACTGTAGGCTACGCGTTACTGAACTCGAGCGGTCGATCGATGGCTGTTAACTGAACCCGATGGAGCGATTCCTTCGCTACTGCTGCTAACTGAAGCCGATCGATTGGATGAACAGTGATCATTGCGGTGGGAGGGGGGGTTGGATGAACAGTGAGCAGTGGCGTTGCCTCTGGATGACTAGGACCCCGTGGTGTGGAGGGCTGGATGAACAGTAGACGGTGGAGGGGTGGCCATGGAGGGGTGGTTGAACAGGACCCCGTGGTGTGGAGGGCTGCATGAACAGTAGACGGTGGAGGGCTGGATGAACAGTAGACGGTGGAGGGGTGGTTGAACAATAGCCGGTGGAGTAGTGCACGGTGGAGGCTGGATGAACAGGAGCCCGTGGAGGCTGGAGGAGGTCCACGATAGCCCGTGGAGGCTGGAGGAGGTCCACGATAGCCCGTGGAGGCTGGAGGAGGTCCACGATAGCCCGTGGAGGCTGGAGGAGGTCGACGGTGGAGATGAACAGTATCCCGTGGAGTCCCGTTTTGCGGTACGTCACACCCCTCCCGATGAACATGACCCCCGTTTCGACCGTAGCGGTCCAACACAAGTCCGTTTTGTCCGTTTTGCGGTACGCCACACCCCTCCCGATGAACAGGACCCCTGTTTCGACTGTAGGAGGTCCGTTTTTCCTCCGTTTTGCGGTATGCCACACCCCTCCCGATCAACAGGACCCCCGTTTCGACCGTAGGAGGTCCGTTTCCTCCGTTTTGCGGTACGCCACACCCCTCTCGATCAACAGGACCCCGTTCCGAATGTAGGAGGTCTGTTTCCTCTGTTGTGCGGTACGCCAGGCCTCGTTTCCATCGCCTGTTCCGTCCAAGCCGGTTGGCTCCCACGCATTCTGTTGCCTCCCGATGAACACGACGCATTCCGTTGCCTCTCCATGAACACGACGCATTCCGTTGCCTCCCCATGAACACAACGACGATGATGTTTCTCTGTTCCGACCCAGCCATGTACGTATGCGCGAGTAGGCGTTCGAGACCCTGCCCGTATGTACGTACGTGGCCGTATTTTCTTTCTTGCACCCTCACCGCTGTACGCACATATACATGCTACATGCGCGCCTCTACTACGACACATGCACGCCTCTACAACGACCAGTATGTACGTACACATTCGCGACCAGAATGACAACGCTACGTACGCTTCGACCAGGTGGGTCCCGACTATCAGGCACTTCCTTGCCTGCAAGATGCAGCTGGTGGGTCCCAGCAGTCAGGGGGCAAATCGTTTTTTTTTTTGCCCGGACACACTTCCTTGCGTGCGAAGATGTAGCTGGTGGGTCCCAGCAGTCAGGGGGGCGAATCATTTTTTTTGCCCGGACGCACTTCCTTGCGTGCGAAGGTGTCGCTGGTGGGTCCCAGCGGTCAGGGGGGCGAATCGTTTTGTTTTTTTGCCCGGACGCACTTCCTTGCGTGCGAAGATGTAGCTGGTGGGTCCCAGCCGTCAGGGGGAAACATTTTTTTCGCGAAATACAGTGGCCCGTCCGGTGTGTCCCAACTGTCAGGTGGAGGAATCATTATTTTCCGCGTAATAAGGAGGCACTTCCTTGCTGCGGCCGTGGACCCAGCTGTCAGCCTCTCCACGTACAGTCCACGTCCGATGGAAGTCGTTCCTTGACCACGTTGACCACGCCGCGCCGAGAGCACCAGGGCGGTGGACGACGGCGAGGCCTAGGAAGGGGACGACGGGGAGCCGGGGAAGACGCGGCAGTGGAAGCCCGCGCGGAGAGGAGTACGAGGGTTCACTGGTTCGGCTGCGGTGTGAGGCTGCCGTCGCCGCAGGGCCTGGCCAGCGGTGGGAATAGTAGGGGGCGGTGAGGCCTCCGCGGCAGCACAGCCGGCCACGGGAGGCAGGAGCATGCGGCACGACCGGCGCTGCTTTGGGCGGCTGGAGCAAGAAGACCAGAGGTTGAAGAAGCACTACGGCCGTTGGATGGACATCGTACGGTCACTGGAGCTAGAATCGTTCATATTGACTAAAGTTGACAAAGGCCCCCGTCCCAGTCAACTTAGTAGGCCCACAAGTCAGCCTCCCACCATGGTGGGTCCCAGCTAGCAAGGGGAGTATTCATTTTTTGTGCGTAATAAGGAGGCACTTCCGGTGGGTCCGAGCTGACAGCGCGGGGAACGTTTTTTCGCGAAATACGCTGGCCCGTCCGGTGGGTCCCAGTAGTCAGGTGGAAAACGTTTTTTTCGCGAAATAAGGTGGCCCGTCCGGTGGGTCCCTGCTGTCAGGTGGAGGAATAATTATTTTGCGCGTAATAAGGAGGCACTTCCTTGCGGCCGCCTGGACCCAGCTGTCAGCCTCTCCACGTACAGTACTCTTCCGATGGAAGTCGGTCGTTGACCACGTTGACCACGCCGCGCCGAGAGCACCAGGGCGGTGGTCTGGACGACGGCGAGGCCTAGGAAGGGGACGACGCGGAGCCGGGGAAGACGCAGCAGTGGTAGCCCGCGCGGAGAGGAGTACGAGGGTTCACTGGTTCGGCTGCGGCGTGAGGCTGCCGTCGCCGCAGAATAACAGGGGGTGTGGGTGAGTAGAGGGATACCCTGGGCCAGCGGTGGGAGTAGTAGGGGGCGGTGAGGCCTCCGCGGCATCACAGCCGGCCACGAGAGGCAGGAGCACGCGGCACGACCGGCGCTGCTTTGGGCGGCTGGAGCAAGAAGACCAGAGGTTGAAGAAGCACTATGGCCGTTGGATGGACATCGTACGGTCACTGGAGCTAGAATCGTTCATATTGACTAAGTTGACAAAGCCCTCCGTCCCCGTCAACTTAGTTGGCCCACAAGTCATCCTCCCACTATGGTGGGTCCCATCTAGCAGGGTGGGTATTCATTTTTTTGTGCGTAATAAGGAGGCACTTCCTTGCGTGCGAAGATATAGCTGGTGGGTCCGACATGTCAGCGGGGGGAACGTTTTTTCGCGAAATACAGAGGCCCTTCCGGTGGGTCCCAGCTGTCAGGTGGAGGAATCATTATTTTGCGCGTACAGTCCACGGCCGATGGATGTCGTTCGTTGACCACGTTGACCAGGCCGCGCCGAGAGCACCATGGCGGTGGACGACGGCGAGGCCTAGGAAGGGAACGACACGGAGCCGGGGAAGACTCGGCAATGGTTGCCCACGCGGTGGGGAGTACGAGGGTTTACTGGTCCGGCTGCCGTCGCCGGAAAATAACAGGAGGTGTGGGTGAGTAGAGGAATGGCCTGGCCAGCAATGAAGTAGGGTGGGGCGGTGCGGCCTGTGCGGCAGCACAGCCGGCCACGGGAGGCGGGAGCAGGCAGTCCCACCGGAGCTGGTTTGGGCGGCTGGAGCAAGAAGATCAGATATTGAAGAAGCAGCACGGCCGTTGGATTAACATCCAACGGTCACTGCTGCTAGAATCGTTTGTGGACTAAGTTGACAAAGCCAAAGTACACGTCAACCTAGTAGACCCACAAGTCAGCCTCCAAATCTGTCCCAAACAGCATACAGCCCGAAATTTCTAGCCAGATTCAAATTAATTTTAAATCTAAATATACCTTAATTTAAATTCAATGAAATTTTACCCGCACAAAAACAATGAAATTTAAAATATCAAAATCCGAAAGAAAACAGTATTTGGGAACTAATTGCCTGTTTGCTGTATTTTTTTCATTTTACAGCCCATTTATTATTACTTATAGCCCATTTCTTATTACTTATAGCCCATTTCTTATTACTTATAGCCCATTTTCTGGGCAAAATGCATCCCTCCTCGTCTTGAAAGATTTCCGGCCCAGCAGGGCGTAGAAAAGCAAGTAGGCCTATGTTGGTTATTCTGCAAAAAACAAAATAGCTGGCTAGCCATTTTTCAGAAAGGAAAAAAACAAACTGGGCTGGTCATGTGCTAAACATATGAAATAAAAGCCTGGGCTAGACGGGCCACGGGTCCCGCACAACCCAGTTGATACCCTTCTCCGTCCCGAAAAAACAAAATTACTGCGCGCGCTGCTGGGTCCCTACTGTCATCCTCACCATGTACAGTCATCTCCTTATTCCTCTCGGTTGTTGACCATGTTGACAACACCGGAGGGCGGCGCCGCGGCGAGCGAACCAAGGCGGAGGACGATGGTGAGGCCTCGGACGGGAACGAACAGGAGCCGGGGAAGATCACAGCCAGCCGTGGGAGGCGGGAGCAGGCGGTCCCGCCGGCGCTGGTTTGGCTTTGGCGGCTCGAGGAAGAAGAGACTGAAGAAACGCGACAGACGTTGAATGTCAATCGAACGGTCAAGGTTGGCACAATCGTTTTTTGACTAAGCGGACACCAAGTAGCATACTTTTTTATATATAGGAAGAAAACTGCGAGGAAAATGCGTTCGTCTGCCGTCCTCCTCACAGGGAACGTTCGCCACATAAGTGACTAGCACCCTTGGTTTTCAACCGAGAGGTCTTGGGTTCGAGTCCGAGGAACTCTCAATTTTGTCCTCCTTCCTTCCTCGCAAAAAAAGGGAAAGAAAATCAAAGACTTGGGAAGGCGTACAGAACAAGCTAGTGTACCAGTAAAGAGACGTTGCCGAGTTTTAGAAAAAAGAAAGACGTGCTCCTGTAGCCGGTTCGAATCCAAACCTAGACTATGACTATATATGGTGCTATGCTACTCTGCAAGTAATGAAACTGACATATCCAACGTTCGCTTCTCCTCTTCTCTACTTACTCTGCCTAGCATCAGAAGCTCTGGCCGCAGCAACCATGTCCGCTGGCTGCTCGTCCACCTGCTCTTCAGCAGGCAACAACCAGATATGCGCCAAGTCGCCACCCGTACCATCGCCTGTGGGTTTCATCACACCCCCGCCGGCACGCGCACCGCAGCCGATTGCTCATCGCAACCCGCTGCCGTTGGTGTGGTGCCACTGCTGCAAATCACGCAGAGTCATCCGTCGCGTCTCAACCACAATCCGCAACCCTGGCCGAGTCTTCTACAAATGCCCGAATCATGGGGTAATAATATGTTTAAGTGTTGTTCTGCTGCTTTCAGTTGCTGATTTTTTTAATAGTTTGGTTGATGATCTTCCAATTTGATTCGTGCAGAAAAGGGAAGATTCGTGTGATTTGTATTTCTGGGAAGTTGCTGATGTGGGGGAATGCAACTACGCTGATTATTTGGTTAGCCGAGGAATCCCAATACCAGCAGGTTGGGGTGTTGGACAAGTAACTGAAGGAACGACAGAAGAGGAAGATGCAGAGCAGAAGGTTAAAGATGCAGTTCCTCTGATCATGGCCAAGCAACAGCTGCTGAACGGCCTTGACAGCAATGAGGAGATGAAAGAGCTTGTGAAGATAATGGGCAAAATCGATGTGCTCTGTAGGATGATTGTCTCTTTATTTGCAGTGTATGTAGCACTCGTGATGTATTCAGTGGCTACGACATGAGCACTTTGCTGAAACTAGTAATGAATGAAACCTGTGTAGCAGGCTGGGCGTAGTGTTGTGAACATCTAATGATTTCTATTAACGGAAATCAGGGGGTATCCCCTTTTGCTCATATAAATAAATAAATAGCAGAGGCCCTGTCGGGTCAGCTTTGTTCTCATTCGAAGACGTCGAGCAAATTGCAGTCCAACAGCAAACTATGTCATCAAATTCAAGTTTCACAGCCAAATATGAGTACAACTAAACAACAATGTCATCATGTTTTAGTTGTCATACAATCACCAAACACAAATCAGCATACATAACAAGTGATGTTCTCACAGCAAAATACTAAACAACATGTTCATCAGGTTTCAGTTGTCATAGCAAACACAATTTCACATAGTAGATAAAAAACGTCTTCTGACAGGCAAATACGACAAAAGCAATGTAATCATCATCCGCAGCAGCAGCGTCAACATCTTCGCCATGTGTATCAGTCTGAATCGTAATTCCCCATGGTGTCATCTTCTTCTTCGTCCTCAACGTCCTCGAACGTTGGCTTCTTCTTGATCAACTCTTGTATGTCCACAGCACGACAGGCAATCTTTTCGCCGGCGTCATTGACGTGATGGTTCTCAAAGATATTAGGAACATCTGTGTTATCTTGTACATCAGGAGCAGTGTAAGCATCATCTTGTTGTGCAACTTCATTAAACGAATTCCTCTGCTCAAACCTTTGCAATACTCTCCAGTCATCGCTACGTGCAAATGTGTCTTCCAAGAAAAATATCTGTGTTGCTTGATTTGCCAAAATAAAAGGCTCGTTGGTCTGGTACGCCGCCTTGACATTGATGGATTTGAAATAATCATCAGCTCTGGGTTTTGCGATCCTGGAAAACAGGTTATACCAACGACAGCACAACAGAACCACACACCGATGATCCTCGAAACTGGAGATATACTGCAACTGAACAATGTCTGTTATGTTAGCATACATTTCAGTTGTCTCTTTGTCATACGTATCCGTGCTCATGATGGCACTGTTTTGTGTCTTCCTGCCTTCGTCTCGTGCAAGGGTGTTGTAGCGCACATCTCCAACAACGCAAGATTCATAATGTCTTACCCGAGTATCAGGACCCATTGCTAGTGAGTAAAGGGCATCATCAACTGCCTGCCCATCCTCCCGCATCTTCTTAACCTATGGTTAGAAAATAGACAAGCTGATCATCTTATGTACTCAATATATTAAAAAAACTGACAGTGCACTTCAAAAGCTTACATGGTTCTTGAACCATTTCGCAAATCCTGCCATAACCAGTTTGTCAATGTTTCTTGGATTTTGCGGCAGTAACTCCTCTTTGTAGATGCTGCACAACATAGTGATCGCGTCAAACATCTAAATATATAAGAATGTGCTGCAAGTTTAGTAGATTACGATGTATAAGCTGCAGTACTGCACTTACTTGATATAAGGTAGTATCTCAGGACAGTTATTCAACACATACCAAACCATTTTGTCCAAATCTTTAGGTTTGTCCTCTTGTCGACTCTTCCCTGTAACTCGAACAGAATAATCGAAAACATTGAGCCCGGGATTGTCTTCACCCACCTCTTTGCTAAGCTGATCAGCTGTTTCAATGTATTTTGAGCAGAATGTCAACGCTTCTGTAGCAATGTAGGCCTCTGCAATGGAACCCTCGGGTCTAGCTCTGTTCCTAACATAGCCCTTGAAAGTGCCTAGCCGCCTTTCAATAGGGTACATCCAGCCATACTGTACTGGACCTCTAAGTAGTGCCTCATCAGGTAGATGAACAGCCAAATGCACCATCACATCAAAGAAGGCTGGAGGATATATCTTCTCAAGGTCGCATAGGATAGTTGGTATCTTGTCTCTAAGACGCTCCAAAGCATCTATCCTGATATTTCTACTGCAGAGTTCCCTGAAGAATTGTCCCAACTCTGCAACTGCTCTGTATAAGTCAGGGCGGCCCAATCCTCTAAGGATAACAGGTAAAACCCTTTGAAGTAGGACGTGGCAGTCATGAGTTTTCAACCCTTGTACCTTGTTTCCATCTGCACTGACTCTCCTTTCAGGGTTGGAAGCAAATCCATGTGGGAATCTCACACGTGACAGGACCTCGCAGAATTCTTTTCTTTTTACCTTGTCCAAGACGTACACAGCTGGTGCCATATCCCGTGGTTTACCTTCATCTTGCACCTGCAAATCCTTTCTGATACCCAGGTGTGTCAAATCAATCCTAGATTTTAAGGTATCTTTCGTCTTGCCTTCAATGTTAAGAAGTGTGCCGATAATGCTGTCACATATATTTTTCTCGATGTGCATCACATCAAGATTATGCCGCAGATCCAAATCTTTCCAATACTCCAAGTCCCACAAAGTGGACCTGCGGGTAAACAATAATCTCTCTTCTACCGTGCCATGCTTCCTTTTCCCGCTACCATTACCAGGATGGTTTCCTGGTGTAATATGCCTGACCTTCTCTAATTCCACTTGCAACTCATCGGCGGTGAGCCTCTTTGGCGCATCACGGTTTTCATGCTTTGCATTGAACACATGTCTTCGGTATTTTCTAGGATGCGGCTTGTCCTTGGCAAGGAAACGGCGGTGTCCAATGTAACAGATCTTGCTAAGTATTGCGTATGACAGCGGATTCCTGTCACAGCGAACACATGCATTGTAACCATGTGTCGTTCGCCCTGACATAGTGCCCAAAGCCGGATAATCATGGATGCACCAAATTACAACAGCACGCAGAAAGAAATCAGCTGGTGGGCTGCTATATAGGTCTCGAGTGAGAACACCCTTCCATAGCTGTTGAAGTTCCTCCACAAGAGGCTCCATGAACAAATCAAAATCCTTTCCAGGACTTTTTGGACCTGGGATGAGCAAGGCCATCATGTAGTTTGATTCTTTGGTGCAGACATTTGGAGGCATGTTGTAAGGGATAACAAGCACTGGCCACATGCTATATGTGGCGCTCTGGTGGCCAAATGGGTTAAATCCATCTGAAGCTAAGCCAAGTCTAATGTTTCTCGGGTCAGCAGCAAACTCTTTGTGTTTATCATTGAAGCTTTTCCACTCACTACCATGAGATGGATGGCTCATTACATTCTGATCTCTGTACTCCTGGTTCCTAGAATGCCACAGTACATCCTCTCTTGTTTCAGCATCATGAAACAACCTCTGCAATCTTGGTGTAATTGGAAAATGTCTCAGAACATTATGAGGAACCCTCTTCACAGCATCGCCATCTTTCCATCTTGATGATTTGCATTTCGGGCATTCACTTAAGTTGGCATAATCCTTCCGGAACAGAACACAATTATTCTTACAAACATGGATCATATCATATCCAATTCCAACTGCACGAAGGAAATTCTTCATTTTACTGTAGGTGTGTGGCAGCTCAGACGCATCTGGGAAAGATTTGCGGAAAGCAGCCAACATCGCATCGAATGATTTGTTGGTCATCCGCTCAGATGTCTTCACCTGAAGAAAGGTGACCATAGCTGAGAATACTGACAGCTTATTTCCTGGGGTGACAGCAACGTTGCATTGTTCCAACATGCGGGCCCACCATTTTTCTTCTGCAGGTGAAAGTTCACGGAATGCACGAGCATTTCGTAGCATTGTTTCAATGTTGGTCAAACTCACTGGCTCCGCCACCACCACCTCCTCCTCCTCTTCCACCTGAGCATCAAGCAGATCAAGATGGTGATCTGCTGCTTCCACGTAGTCAATAACATTGACGTTCACAGCTTCACCATGATGAACCCACCTAGTATATGTGACCGACATCCCATACAAGTGTAGATGATTTTGCACAGTTGACTGGGGTCTTGTAACTGAATTCATACAACTGCTACACGGGCAGAGCACATCTGATTTCGGACCACCGTACTCAGCTCTGATAAAGTTCATGAAGTTTTCAACCCCCTCGACATATGCAGCGGAGAATCTTCGAGCAGAAGTTATCCAAGTCCTGTCCATCTGTTAGACATACAAATTAGTTCTTCTACTAGATATTACAGAAAAAACATATATGCTTTTTTATGAAGTCCAGAAAATAATACCTAGATCGATGTCTAAAGCTATGGCAAGATATTTGGACGAGCAGATCTAAGTAACAAAATATATGTAAAGCTAATTCAGCAAACAGATTTGAGTGCTAAATTATGGAAGGTTGTTTCAGTAGTCAATGAGGCCGAGCACACAGCCATCAAACTATCGAAATCCATCGCAGCAACAAAGATCGAGTATAAAACAGTGTAGAGCTATTTCACCTAACAGATTGGCTACTAGACCATGGAAATCTACGTCACAATAAATATATGGCAGGATATTTTAGCAACTAATCGGCCTTGGCATGCCATCTCGGCAAACTACTTCGGCAAGGAAGCTTGAGTGCAGAATAGGGCAAGGAAGCTTCTTAAGCAGAGCATATTGACAGTAAACTACTTCGGTAAACAGTGAGATTAACAGCATCTATCAGCTAACATTCAGTGCTACACCGACATGAATGGGGCCTCAGTCTAGAATGCGCGTACCCTGGGAGAAGCTGACCGTCGTGCGCCTCCACACGAACGTCGCCAGCGGTGGCGGCGCTGACCACCGTGCGCCTCCACAAGAACGTAGCCAGAGGTGGCGGCGCGGCTAGAGGATGGCAGTCTACGAGAGCGTACTGTGGGAGCTAAAGGATCGCCGTGTGTCCCCTCGACGAACCGTAGCACCAACATATCGGCGTGGCGGGGAGGGCGGCTTTGGCGGAGCGAATGGAGTGGAAGGGGGACGGGGGGAGGGGGGTTTGGGGAATATTTCGCCGAAGGGCGGCTGAATCAAATTTGGGGGGAATTTTTGTGTGTGTGGGGGGGGGGGGGATTTTTGCACGGTGGGCGGGGGGAGTTTGGCGCATGGTCGGTTTCTCCAAGTGCAGTCCCACGTGTCAGTGAAGAGGCAAGCCGAAGCGCGTTCCGTTTGCGTGAGCCGTGTGCAGGACCGAACGTGTGTGGGGTGCAATGCGACTGCGACAGGAGTGTTGTGAGTGTACCGCCTTTTTTCCTTTTAAACTAGGTGCTTCGCCCCCTCAAAAAAATTGTTGCTTCACGCGATCCATCGATACTACTACTAGTAATCCGGTAATCCCGACAAAAACGGCGCAGCCGGGTCTTTTCCTGCGCGATATGCTGGGAGGTTGGCTTAGTTGGGTTTTTTAGATTTGTCTCGGTTGGTGATGATGGTGTGCCTATCATCCTGCAATATAGGTCGTCCGATCTATATCTAACGGATAGGAAGGAAACTATGACAATTTACCCGCACTCCTCTCCACATTTGCAGATAAGGCTTTCCCTCGTTCATCCTTTTCTCCCACAAGATCTTGATCTTCCGTGCAACGCACGGGCGTCTTGCTAGTACTCCTACAATATGTATATTATTGTGAAAGTTCATATACACCGGCCGAGATTAATGCAAACACGGCAGATTTTCATTACATTTTGAACTTTTATAGGACAGAAAAATAAAAGAAACCCGACCCGAAACCTATTCTACGGCGGCGACCGACGTCCCCCATCTGCGATCTCTATGTACGGGGGCGGGGTTTCAAGACCCATGAAGTGAAGGTGCGGTCTCCGACGAGGAAGAGTAGAACACGGGATACGGACCGGCCAGTTGGCACACCATGCCCTGCAGCCTCCCATGCCCTACTCATCCTCGGAGGAGTCCCCGACCTCGGCGGTGCCGGACGTTGGACGGCGGCACATAGGACGCATGGCTAACGGTGCTCCCGTCGTCGGCCACCAGCGTGGCCACCGCTTGTGCGGTCACGTCCGCGTCCGGCTACGCCGCTATTGTGTTGCGAGAGGCGACTTGAGCGAGGGCGGCGACCTCGAGCTTCATCCCCGAAGACAAGCTCTCCCGCAGAGCATTCGCACTTGCGGTCATGGTGGATGTGGTGCCAGGTAGGAGGACGATGCGCTATGGTGTGGAGGTTAGCTAGGCGTTGCCGCTTTAAGTAGCGCATTCCGATGAGGCCAAGCGTCCGGGTGCGTCATTAAGTGGCCGGAGTTGGTTCCTCGGGCACCGAGCCTCTTAATGATGACATATGAACGGACGACATGAATGCGGGCAGCTGGCGCCGGCTGGGAACGCACCGTGCGATGGCACGAGGGACGAGGGCTTTGGTGTGCCAGGGTAGTCAGCTGCGGTCGTGGCAACGTTGGAGATGCCCTTTGCTCAAATGCGATCCCCGCATGTCATTGAAAAAGCAAGACGACCCGACATGGTCTCAGGTTCAGAGGATGCAGTTGGCCGCGCTACACCACTTCGCGGATGCGTCGTGGCGCCCCGTGCATCCTCGACGAGCCGGGTGTTGGGGTGTGTTTGGATTGTGGCCAAAGTGCACCTTACCAAAATTTTGGTCATGACCCAAAGATTGGTCTTTGTTTGAATGGTTGCCATTTCTTTGGCATGCCAATGAACTCTAGCCAACTCTAGTTCATTTTTCTTGCCAATGTCGGCCAACTCATGGGCAACCAATACCTCAACAAAATTTTGGCTACCCAATGCTTTGATGGGGCAACCTTGGGCACAAACCAAACATACCGTTGGTCGTGCCACAGTACTAACGCCACCCCCGGCACACTAAAACCGACCGTGTCTATCGATGATATGAGCGTGTCGCTCACCGCGGTCACCGTGTCCAGAGGCGGTGCTGGAGCTGTGTCCCGTTGTTGGCCCCAACGACCCACATGAATGGTTGTCGGTGGCGAGGAGGTCGTGGGCCAGCTCCTCCATTGGACTAGTCTGCGCTACGTCGTCCCGACGGGTGTGCCCTACATGTCGGTTTCCCTATTTTCTCGGCCATATTCGAGCGTCAGTGCTCCGCGTTACGCATTAGGCCTTTCACTATGTAGGCCAAGCGAGACAACTTATTGTTTATTTGAGCCATTCAAGTGTAATCATGTGGCATTTGCTTATTTCTCATTCCTCTCCAACCCTCTTCTCCATCGATCATGTCGCCCTCCAGTCGAGTCCATCCTCCCGCATGCCTCATTTGAACATTCCGCCGAGTATCATTCGCATGTACCCACCCTAGTCCTCTTTCAATAGATCTCCGGACCCCGAGATGAAATCGAGAGGGAACGAGTGGGGGCACGTGATACCTAAGGCGGATTCAAAATTTTGAACCGGTGATCATAGCATCCACAAATCATATATAAAGGGTATTCAATGTTCGTTTCGTTTTTGAACGTACAATATACTCCCTCCTATCCTTTCTACTTTACATATAAGTTTTATGTGTAGTCAAAGTATCTCTACTATGATAAAAAAGGTATCAACATTCAACAACGCCCAATCGATATTGTTAGATTCGTACGTACTCCTAGATTTGTACTCGAGATGGTTTCCAATTTGACTATTGACAAGATTAATAGTACTCCTTTCACATAGGTGAGTAAGTCATTTTGGGCTGTGCACCGTGGCCAACGAGGAGGGGAAAACGAGAGACATTAATGTTTATTTGCTAATTAATAGTATTGCATGCAATGAACTAACCACTGCATGTCATGTTTGATAGTCTTGGGTCATTAAAAGCATGCACACCCTCATCTCTTATTGGTTGATATGTCAAAAACAAGAAACGAGGTAGAAGTTAATGCACCGCGCCTACTACCTCCGTCCTGGTTTATAGGTCCCCTTTGTAGTTTGTGTCAAATTTTGACTAAAGATTTAACTAACAAAATGTTAATGCATGTCAAGAAAACTTATCTCATTGGATTCATATTTGAACATAGTTTTCAAAAATATAATGCTTGGTTACATGCGTGAACATTTTGTTAGTTTAATCTATGGTCAAAATTTGGCACGAAACACAATGGGGACCAATAAATCCGGACGGAGGTAGTACGTGTTTTGGGATTATTTGGTTTTCGTAAGATGACTTACACACCTAGACGGAGGGAGTACATGAGATGTATAATGTGAAAATTATATCATTGGAAACTCCTTTCAGATACGAAATTGATCGTATGCTTTGTGTAAGTTGCATGTCATTTATTATTACTCTAACATTTGGTCAAAGTTAGCCTCGAAAAACGCATTAGACCATGTATGCTTTGTGTAAGTTGCATGTCATATATTATTACTCTAACATTTGTGTGAGTTGCATGTCATATATTATTACTCTAACATTTGGTCAAAGTAGTATAGTGGAAGTGGATCCTCTGATGTAGGTATCCCTGCCTTACCCTCCCTTTCGGTCACTTACTAGCAGACCCCATGCTTGCTAGGCCCCGCATGTCAGTTACTCAATGGGTTCGGCCACGTCATGGGATCCTCATCCGTAGTATACTCCCTCTGTTTTTATTTACTGCCCATAAAACAGAGGGAGTGGTGGTATAATAAATGACGCGGGCGGGGGATCGGGAGGAACGTCGGTTATCTCTCAACTGCGGTCCCACAAGCGAGCGAAAACGCAAGACGAAGCGTGTTCCATTTGGTGAGCGACATGGAGGGTCCAATGTGCCGGGCTGCAACGCGAACGCGACAAGAGAAATGTACAGTCAAAACCGATTGACCGGTCATCAGCGGAACCACTATTCACACCAGAACCTTCGCTGCTCGGCCTACGCCAGCCACTGCCCTAAAACCACACCAAATCTCCAGCCCATTCCCCCACCTTTCGATCCCCTAGCCCGCATCAAGCGTCCTCTAGTTCGCCGGAAAGCCATGGTGCGCTGCAAGATCACTTACTACAAGATGCTGACGCCGGAGCGCCGCGCGGAAATCGCAGCGGCGGTCGGCACCACAGACCTACGTTCCCAAGCTCGCTTTGCGGCGGACCAATCCCCGAGTTCTCTGGAGCCAAGCTACGAGGAGGAGGAAGCCGATCCAATGTTCACTGCGGAGGTCGCGGCGCAGAAGGCCCCCGATGGGTATGAGACGATGGACGTCGACTTCGTGCGGGCATCCGAGTCCCCCATGATGCAGGCGGACCAGCGGTTCAACATGGCGATACTAAAGGAGGACCGGGAGGCAGAGGCTCAACTCTACGCGGAGCACGCGCATGCCGCTGCCATCGAGGCTCTCCTGCAGGCGGAACCGGATGTCGTGGACGTGAACCGGGCGGTAGAGGCTCAACTTGAGGCGGAGCGCACGGATGCCGTTGCCATCGAGGCCCTCCTGTAGGCGGAACCGGACGTCCTGGACATGAATCGGGCGGCAGAGGCTCGACTCGATGCAGAGCGCGTGGATGCTGCTCTCATCGACGCCCTCCCGCTGGTGGAACCGGAAGTCCCGGACTTGAACCGGGCGGCGGAGGCTCGACTCGACGTGGAGCGCGCGGATGCCGCTGCCATCGAGGCCCTCTTGCAGGCGGAACCGGACGTCCTCAACTTGAACCGGGCTGTGCTCTCATCTGTGCAGAGCGCCCGCACGCTCCGCTTGAATGAGTAGCTGGAGGCCGAGGACAACCACGGTGTGGAGACACACGTCGGCAGCGACGGCTGGTTCGCGCCGGCAGCCAAAGACGACGAGGCCGTCTCTTTCCGTGAGCAGTGATAGTTTTTCTTTATGTTGTTATTTTTATGGATCTTTTGCTGTGTAAAAACATACTATTTGTTATGCAAGTCGCCTGACTTGGGTCAGTCTACCATTTCAGGCGGTTGGATGAATATCCTACGTATCCTAACCCTTCTTTCCTTCTTCCTCACCTCTTCTTCTTCCCCAACAGACCACCGCACGGGTTGTACGGATACTCCCCAACATGCAGTTGGATAAACATACTCTATGAACGAAAATTATGTGTCAGCGATAGGATGGCTGAATTTGGTTTGTTCACATGCGACAGCACGTGTCAGTGAGGGTGCGTTCCCTTGGTTGGGTTTGGGGCGTGCATGAGCGACTGTGTGAGGGTGCGGTACAAGCACGGCGTGCAGGAGCAACCATGTGAGGGTGCGGTGCGACTGCGACAGCCATGCACAAGTGTACCTCCTTCTCATTTTGAAAACTTTAGGCAAGCTTGGCAAAAATGTGTGGCGAAGTTTGGCAATGCAAAGCCTAGACCCAAACAGGATAAGTACGTACGTACTAGGAGTACTAGTGTTAAAAAAGAAAGGCGGGGTTTTCCTTCGATACAAATCCTCGTTTCACGTGTCAACTAATGCGTATTTTTTCTCGAAAGACCAAAGAGCTAACCATCTCACTCCTTATCACTTGATTAATGCAGCGCCATGCAAACGAACCTTCTCACTTCCGCATGCATGCAGGGGATATTAATGTCCTTGGTTGCTAACCCCATCAATTTTGCCTCGATTAGTATTAGTGGCCCTTTGCAAATTGTAATTTTGATATACTGGCCTTGTGTACAAAAAAATGGAGGTAGTAACTATATTTGAATTCCTTGCCCATTGCGGTGACGTTGACAATTTTTTTTTGTGGTTTGGCAAAGTGCGTTCGACGGAGAACACCGTTGAGGGAGACCACGGTAAGTCGTTCGCAAGTGCCGCCTGCAAGCCGAGACAACCGCCTTATTTGCATCCAGGAAGTCCTTTACTAGTACTACTACTAGGAGTACTAGTGCGGTGAGATGGTTTCTCGAAGAAGACAATGGAGAAGCGGAGTCAGCGAAGAGTGAAATGATGGTTGCTTTGTCCGTGCTTTGTGATTTGACGCCTCACTGCTTTGTGATTTGTGATAGAAGGGACAGGGGAGTAGACTCTATGCTTTATACTGTACTACATGCGTCCAAGCATGGGAGAAAGAGGAGAGACGTTGCATTTTTCTATTCCTTCAATCAATCAATCAGCGAGCTTCGGTTCCATCTTTTTGGCTTTGGCAACACCGTCCACAATGGTTCCCACGATGCCAAAAGCTATTTTCACATTTTGCTACACATTGTGGATGCCCTTAATCGTACCACTTGGTTTTGCTCCTGTGTGCTATCTATACAAATCTCAGTTAAATTGATCTAAAAAATTATAGAATCAAAGATTAGTAAAAAGGAGGTGATTTTGCCGCGCGGATGGCGGGCGAGGTTTCTTATTTTTGGAGGAAGTTGTCTTGGCGGTTTGCTAACATGCGGTCCCACGTGTCAGTGTTCACCATGCTGATCCGCGTCCCACATGAGGCAGAACAACGGCAGAAGCAACACATGGTTAAGTTGAAGAAGATGAGGGAGAAGCGGATTCAGCAACGAGTGAAATGATGGTTGCTTCGTCCCTCCAACTTCTTTTTTTAGCATTATTACTTCATCCCTCCAACTTAACCGCGGGAAAGGTGAAACTTTGTGATTTGACGCTTCATTGCTCATTACTACGTCGGCGCCATGACTGGGGTGCTTCACCCCGGCTGCTCTACACTGTATTCCGGTATGGCACGTGGACCCGGTAGCTTGATGTCCCACATGTTGGCGAAAGGGACTAGAAGATTTATGAAAGCGAGCGCTCCACTCTTATGACGGAGGAGTAGATGACACGACGGCCCAGTGAACTGTCACTTGTACTGTATAGTACTATAGTTTTGCTCTTTTGCACGATCCATTGATACAAACCCGATTAAACAGGAAAGGGCGGGATTTTTCCCGCGCGGTAGATGATACTGGCCATACATTTCAAAGGCAATTTTAATGTATGCAAACTGCATAATTATAGGTAACAATATGATATCTAGTAAAACTAAAAACACATATGATTTATTGTGTTAGAGTGTAGTAGTAGTGCTGTATTGCATAGTTGTTAGATGTAACATGCGAGAACGTGTAGATATGTAGTTTTGGAGGGCCTACAGAGAGAAAATCGTAATACGGTCACCGAACTTCAGAATAAGCTAATTACGGTCACTATATGCGTTTTGCGGTGATTATCT
Organism: Triticum aestivum; assembly: GCF_018294505.1. Lineage (NCBI taxonomy): Eukaryota > Viridiplantae > Streptophyta > Magnoliopsida > Poales > Poaceae > Triticum > Triticum aestivum. The sequence continues at coordinate 506,066,967 of NC_057795.1, forward strand.
GGTCACTTGCTCACAGTTCAGCATCGGATTGCACTCTGTTGACCGGCCAAATAGTCTGCGTGGCACCATGTTGACTAGTTAAATTGACCACGTTCCTTGTGGGTCCCACCTGTCAGTTCGCATAGGGAAAAGGTAAGATAAACACAAATTTACGCAGGCGCGACAAGGCTCCAACCCGTGCGCGGGAATCACCTGGTTGTGTATGTGTCTGTCAGGGCCTGATGTATGCGCATGCACGTGTAGGTTGAGCACTTGAGTGTGAGAGTGTGTGTTGGTCGTGTGGTGTACTAGTGTGTGCATGCATGCGTGCGTGTGTGCGTGTGAGTGTTGCGTGCGTGCGTGGGTGGAGTTCGTGTGCATGCGTGCGTGTGTGTATAATCACCACACCAGCTCTTGTGTGTTAAAACAGATGGCTCAGCATACCAATACAAGGCCACCTTGTCCGCTGTGCCCGCGGTCATGACTTCGAACCACCGTCAAAATATTGTTTTGTCGTTTGTTTTCATTCTTACTAGCAAGATGCCCGTGCATTGCACGTAACATCAAGATGCATTTGTATGACTTGTTTATCTTGTGATGGGAAAGGATGAACGAGGGAAGGCCTTATTTGCAAATGTGGAGAGGTGTGTGGGTACCTTTTTGCAAAATTGCCATACTTTCTTTCCTATCCGTCAGATATAAATTGGACGGCCTATATTGCAGGATGGCAGGCACACCATCATCACCAACTCTGTTTTTTATAAGAGTGTATTTTATATTTTATGTATTTTATATTAGTGTAGATGTAGAGTAGATACAAGTCGACAGGTGGGCATGATGGTAGTGAGATAATATGATGCAACACTAGAGGTGCCACGTGGAGCGTTTAATTGGTCAACTAGTCATGTCATGAGCAAATACAAAGTTGTACCGTGAGCCCGTGACTGTATAATAACCACTAAACGTAAATGGTGACCGTAATGAGTGGATTATGAAGTCCAATGTATGTATCGTGCTTTCGCTTCAAATACAATGATCGTCATTGCATATATCGCGAGAGAAAGATGAAACACACGTGAATTTTCTGGGGGCTTACTTTTAGAGGACCTGGAGATAGTTTTGTGTGCATACGTGAAAGGGGCGTACAGGGGGGGGGGGGTATGCGATGGAGAGAGAGATGCTCTTCGTTTCTCTTTATTATGACTAACTTTGTATATAGTATAAAAATATACAAATTCACAGTGCCGAATAAATATCATTGTGGGCACCATGCAATGAAAATTAGCGTTTGTACTCCTCCATATAACTTTGTAATGTTTTATCTATGTAGAAACTCTAAAATAATTTTTTGGCCACACTTTATTCAAAAGGAATGTTGTATGCGAAATAAACATGAAGAGAGGGCTTTTTAGATCAATGGGGTACGTGATGTAACATGTGTGAATGTGTAGTTGATGCATTTGGCGGGGCCTAGAGAGGTATGTGTGTGTATTACATATTCGAGAGAGGCATGGATAGAGGGGCCGACCGGGGGGGGGGGGGGGGCTGGGAGAGATAGCACGAGAAATGAGAGTGGTCTAGAGAGAGAGAGAGACGAATATGACGTCACGACAAGAGATTCCATTCCCTTGAGTGTGTATATGCAAGGGGGGAATAGAGGCACCAGGAGAAATTTTCTGTGTGTGTGGTGTTTGTGTTGGTATGTGTGGGTGTGAGAAGATAATGAGACGTGGGGGCAGAGGGTGTGTCACCGCGTGAGGTCCAGTGGGTCGAGGTGAGGCCCTTCGTTCGGTTCTGTCCTGCGCCACATTGGTCGGCCCATGACACATTTAGGAAGACCCATGGATGACTAGTCGTACAAGACAAAGATAGCAGAATTGTGAAGGACTCTGTGTCCACTGACAAAGTCGGCTATGATTTATAACCCTAGGTTCTTGGACTAAGGTAACCCCTTTATCTCTGATATTACTATTCATCCAACCTAACTTTAAGGGGCATCCTACAGAATGCTCTGCTAGATCATACTCGTCGACTAGGAAGAGAGGTGTGAGATAATGCGTGAGAGATAGGCGTAAAGATAATGTGCGTACATGAGACACATAGGCAGGTCCATGTATATAGAAAGGGTCGATGAGGATTGTGCATGTGTATGTTTGCGAGAGGAAGAGTTCTTGTGATAAAGGTTATTGTAAATGGTTACGAGAGGGAGGGAGGGTTATATCTATAGCATTTGTGCGAGAAAGACACCTCGAGAGAGAGTGTGTGAGCATGTGTGAGAGACCACCGATGGAGAGTGAAACTACATGTAAAAGACTGCTCTACACATTGATTAAAGATATAAATTGTATCCAAATATTAGGATGGGATCATGATATTTGCAATTCGCGTAAGGAGCGGTCATTGATCCATCAGACATCTAGATTCTATTGAATTTGAGCATGTCTATGTTATTATTGGACACAATTGATCCACATAGTTAGTATTTTGAACTCCAGACAATGCATCGCTTTAGCAATCGAATATAAACGTGAGTATAGTTCATGTTGTGTGTGTAAAGCACATTATACATACGAAAGTTACACAATGGACATTTATAAATAGCTACCTATGAACTAGCATACATTTGAATTCAACCTAAGGTGGTTTAAAAAAATCGAATTCAACATGAAGTCCATTCAATTATTTGAGTTTGATATCATGGCATTTTAAACCATACCTAAACTATGGGGGTACCAATCTTTGCTCAGATTTTGTACATAATAGCATATGTAGTCGTGTACAAAATAGATTCAAATTTAGATCCTCCATTCCAAAATAATCGTAGTTATAGGATTTTCAAGTGTCAAAATTTCAAAAGGAAGCGGATAATTTAATGAGGTTTTCAAACATACAAGGTCAAATATAACGTTGTCTATTTAGGTCAATCCTCATAGTTCAAGAGTACTCTAAACATGATTGCTTGTGTTTCAAAATTTCGAACGAAGCGCCAAAAGAGCCTCTACTCGCCCAAAACCGCGTGAGACCAATGTTTGGTAGTACAAGGAAATTACTTTTCTAATAACTCCGACCCGTGAAACCTACCGGTCTGACGTCCAAAGGTCTAAACCGGGGTAGGTTTGTAGCTTCATCTAGACGCCACGCAGCCGCCTCCGAAAAACATTCATACACAATGGCCGCCTAAGCACACATGCGCGCGGCCGAAATCGCTCCCGCCCACTATTTGGGACACCTGGGATTACCATCCTACCCCCGACCTGCAGTAGGTCCGAAATTGAAGAGGGGGGCAAAGTTTGTACTTTCCCCAAATTTCAAACAAGCGTGTCACATCTTCTGTTCAAAAAAGCCAAAAACAAGCATGTCCCACACTGAAACATGGTTCCCCCCCCACCCGTCCGATTCCCCATTCGTACTCCGTGGGCACCAAAACTACCTCTCCACTAGCCGCGAAACCCCGGCGTCCTCCGTCCGCCATCCCATCCCACTCATCAACCACCGCCCTCCTCCATCACGCCGGAGTCGATACCCCGACGTCGTCGTCCACCGCAACCTCAACCGCAACGCCCTCCACGGCTAGTAGTTGAAGCCGAGGCCGAGCCGTCCGTACCCGAGCCAGTTCAACCACGCCATCCTGTGCCTCACCGCTGCCGCTCCAACTTCGCCACCCTCCACTGCACCGGAGCTGTTCCTGCTACGCCGTCCTTCGCTTCCTCGGAACTGCTTCCCCTCCGCCGACATACGGCCACGGCAAGTCAACAATTTGGCCATGGGTTCGTCCAAGCCTGCACCCTCCAAAACATCGGTTTCCCCGGTAAAAAGAAGGAGATCAGTGCGACATGTGGAGGTGACCACACAGGCAACCGAAGAAGGTACTCCTCTTCCCTTATTCGTGCAAATCTTACGTCTCTGCTTGCATGGTATTCATCCCACAGAAGACACTAGTTGACCGCTTCTTCTTGATACTAGATGTTCCTAGTTAGGGCTGGACTAACAAGATTCTTGGATCGTTAAGGCTCGTCTCATTATGACTCATGATCGTTAAGGCTCGACTAGTTAATCTTGTTAAGGATAACGAGCTAAATTTAAGGATTGGATCGGTTCGTTATATGTTCGCGAGCAGCTCATTAAAACTCACTAAGAAGATGTACCAGGGTATTCAGCTAATGAAGCAAGCTATCATGGAAGTATCAGGAGCAACAAATTTTGGACATAGATATACTTACAAAAATATGCTGACATGCATTTGTCAAAGACCTACCGTGTTCAAAAATACTTAACAGATGATGATTTGTAGCCTAGTGCCACGATTTATAGCCTACTGGCACATTGCTAATGAGCTTAATGAGTAGCCCATGAAACTCGTTAGTTTGATTGTTTAACTCGTTAGTGTTAACGAGCTAAATTTGCTGCTCAGCTCGGTTTATTTATGAAAACGAGTCGAGCTCAAACGAGTCGAGTTACCGAGCGCTCATTAAGCTCACCCATCTTCGAGCTTTATGTCCAGCCCTATTCCTAGTAACTCGCGATGCACAAGGTTTCTCCTCATATACTATTTCACCTTAGCTAGAGGTCCGTCGCCCCCCTGAATTTCAATTTCTAGCCAGTTGATTCCCAATTAACGGAAGCATTTCCCGGTGTAACAGGCGCTAGTACGACTATTACGCCGGGGAAGCAGCGCCTTGGTGTTTATCTTAGGGGTGTGTGCGGCCTAGAGCTACTGGCGCCCGATCTGGAGGTCGGCCGGGATTAAAGGGATTGCTTGGAGGCGCTGCCAAGCATGGCGGTGGTGTGAGGTCGATGGGAGGGCGGGGCGGCGGAGGCACGGGTCTGGGCCGGTGGTCGCTGGCGGTTCGAGAAAGATCGTCAACAGTGACTAGCGGGAGGTAGACGAAGGCCATCTGCCCGTTCCTTATAGATCGAACGGTTCATTAAAAAAATCGACTGACCTATTTATTTTCAGTCGACTGTTATCTTAGATATGACCACATGTGGTGGTGTGCTGGAGGAGTACCTGCATTTCCTGTGCTCATATATTACAAAATCATACGGAGTAGAATCTAATTTTGTTTGCCATGCAATGTTGTAGAGCTATCATATGTCTCCTGTCATTTATTTTTCAGCCACCTGCTATCTGCTACTTTTACAGTGCACTAGTTCTGCACACACTTCATCCATACTCTCACTATTGTGTTTTTATGCAAGGGTATTTCAGAGTCTGCCGAAAGCGAAGAAAAAAAGAAAAGAGACAAGTCGTGCCATCTTTCTACGCGGTTAGGCGCGGCACATTACAGCAATTTAAAGGGTGTGTGTCAGCAGATGGAGACGGTAAACGTTGCTCTGGAGTTGATGACCTCGCTAGCAATGAACCACCATCCCAGGTGCTTGCTTTAACTTTGCGGTGTCATGTGTGGTTGCATGTTCCATATGGTGTTTAGCTTGTATTCGAAAGGCTGAAGTCGGTCTTTATTAAGATAAGGAAAGATATTTTTTCCATGAACCACCATCCCGTGAGCACCAGAAGACAAATAGCTAGTCAGGGCACAGGTCGAGCCAGTGACAAGCCCAGCAAAGACAGGCATCACCTGGAAGCCAACTAAAAAGCCGCGATGGTGGCGAAGCAGCCCGCCTCCCACCAGGCTCTCAGGTCCTAGATGATCATGTTCACCACTCCAGTCGGATGTCTAGCTTGTATTGCTTCCAATTTAGGTAAATTGCATCTGCTTAGCTTACACATTATACCTTTGAATATGACATGGCTTTCAAATTTCGGTACATACTAGTACATCTGTGTATTAACCATGTTCTTACATCAAACTAATGTTCTTGTGTATCCCTCATCAATCACTTATGACGAGGCAGGCAGGCAAGGGGACTACTCCTCATTTAAAGAATGCAGCGTCAGCCTCCCGACATGATTCTCAAGAAACAGAAATGCTAGATGAAGATAGTGAACGTAGCTCTATAGTTGATTATAGCATTTCGCCTACACTAGCAACGCAGGTTCTTGCTCTAACTTGGCAGCGTGATATGTGGTTGCATGTTGCATATGGTGTCTAGATTATAATTCTTCTGATCTGGTTAAACTGCATGTGCTAGTCTGCATAGCTTATACTCCTGTAAATGTGACATTATACCTGTTAATGTGACATGCCTTCTTGTATTTAGTACATAGTACATCTGTCTATTAAGCATGTCCTTACATAAAACTATTGTTTTTTTGTATCCGCGTCAATCAATATGACGAGACACCTTTAGTATATGCAGTGCGATATTAGTTGCATCTTTCATATGATTTATAGCATGCGCTGCTTCTAATTTGTTGAAATTCCATTTATGATGGGACACTTTTAACTTGGCAGAGTCATATTTGTTGCATCTTTCATGTGGTGTCTAGCTTGCATTGCTTCTAATTTGCTAGAATGGTTTCTGCTTAGTTTACACAAACAGTTGTGAACATGCCACACCATCCTGTTTTTCATACATATTCCATCCTGGTATCATGTGTTTGACTTACATCAAAGTAGTGATTGTCAGTATCATGCATGAATGAGTTCTGAAGAGAGAATTTTATTGCTTTTTCTTGTTGGTTTTACTTGACAATTCAAAATCAATAAAGCGGAAGGAAGTTAGCAAGGCAGCGGATAAAGGTGCTCCTTCCAAAGGGAGGGCCTCTACAGTTTCTACTCCTCCACACCCCCAAGATGATTTCCAAGACAACACATGCATAGACACTCAACAAAGCTGTGTTTATGATGAGCACGTCTCCCCTAGTGCAGCATCACTGGTGCTCCCTCTAACTTGGCACTGTTATATGTGGTTGCATGTTATGTGTGATGTCTAGCTTGTATTGCTTGTAATTTTGTTGAATTCCATCTCCTTACTTTACACATTATACTTGAATAAGACACGTGTTCCTGTTTCTAGAACATACAATATCTGTCTATCACACCATGTTCTTACATCAAATTACTACTATTGTGTAACCTGCAACAATCACTTATCATAAGACACGTTTGATTTCGGAGTGTGATATAGGTTACATCTCACATTCTTTTCTAGTTTGTACTACTAACTTGTTGAAATGGCACTTATGACGAGACAGTTTTAACTTGGTAGAGTGATATTCGTTGCATCTTTCATATGGTGTCTAGCTTTCATTGCTTCTAATTTGTTGAAATGCCTTCTCCTTAGTTTACACATCATAAGCTGTGAATATGCAATGCTGTGAATATGCAATGGCACTAATGACGAGAGACCTCTAACATGGTAGTGTGATGTTGTTTGCATATTGCATATGATTTATTTCTTGTACTGCTTCACATTTGTTTAAATGCCATTTATGCTGAGACACTGTTAACTTGGCAGAGCGATATTTGTAGCATCTTTCATATGGTGTCTACCTTCCATTGCATTGCTTCTAATTTGGTGAAATGTCTTCTTCTTAATTTACACATCATAGTTCTGGTTATCTCTTCGGTCTTGTTTTTCATACATATTACATGCTCCTATCATGTGGTTGTCTAACATCAAAGTTCAGTTCGTCTGCATCACGCATCAATTTGTTCTGAAGAACTAAATTTATTATTCATTTTTCTTGTCGGCTTGACTTAACATGGCACAGAGAAAGAGGAAGAAACACAGAATGGCAGGGAATGAGAAGCGGATGAATCCTGCAGATTCTGCTGGTACTGATGGTGCAATAGAAGGTGAAAGTCTAGCGGAAAATTCTACAAACACGGCATCCCATGCTACACGAGCTACAAAAAAAGCCAAACAGAAACAAATAGCTGCCACCAAACAAGCAGAGACAGCCCTAGTTCTTGCAACACCTACCACAGTACTACCAGCTGCACGACATACTCGTGCGTCAACTGAGCTAGCAGCACGTTCCCAAGCTCCCTTGCCACCTGACACTACTTCCCAAGCACTCTTGACACAAGACGAGTTGGCAATATCAGATGAACCTTGTGAGCTTCAACAGCAAGAAGGTAGTTGTTGGAGTCAAGTTACAGTTGCATGCTTCTTTATATGTAGTCTCACAGTTTGATGTACACTAACACTTCCTATGTTCGTTGTTGGACTAGCACCTAGGCGCAAGAGGAAACAAACATCAGGGATAATGCTCGATAGGTTAACTAAATCTAGAGGACGGAGAATGGTGATCGGTTTTGAGGCAGGTTTAAAAAGGCCACGTGATGCTACAGAGTCAGCCAAGTTAGTATCAGAGGCAGCGGTTGCCGTTAGGTGTCATGTACGTATCCTCCCAACATGGATTCAGTACAGGAATGACAAAGACGAAACCCAGTTCAACACCTTCCTCGACCATTTATCTGTAAGTATGGTTATGTATGGAAACTAGTAATATCGTCTTGCTCTGTCCCATACTTTCTAGGTTGCTGATAATGAGACTCCCATAATTTTCAACAGATGAGGTTCAAGTTGGATAGCCAAGATGATGCAACCAGACAAGCTTGCACCCATGTTTTCAAGTCTGCTCTGCGACAATATCGGTATAACTTGAGGAAAACTCACTTTGAAGGAAAGGCTAACAGTGAAATTTCCCAAACATCTCCAGTGGAAAATATATCAAATGAAGACTGGAGGGGCCTTGTTAAACACTGGTCTGATTCGAAGTATCAAGTACATTATATATATATATATGTGTGTGTGTGTGTGTGATCAGATCACATGTTGAAGTCCTATTGATGCATGTGCCACACAAATCTATCTTCTTGTAGGTGAACTATTCAAAGAACAAGGCCAACCGTACGAAAGTGAAATTCCAACAGACGACATGATCTCGTAGCTATATTGCACACTGCGAGGCTCTTGTAATTAGCTATTGTTTCACTCTTTTCGTTGTACCATATTATCAGATCTATATTGACTTGTTCAAAATGTAGAGGAAAGCCCGCAAGGACAAAAAAGTACCTGAACCAAATGGTGTGGAAATCTTCAAGGACTGTCACACCAGCAAGAAGAAGGGCATGACTACACCAGTCAAAGCCGTTGTTGTAAGTCCTTAATCCTCATGCCTTTTAACTACTACTTACTCTGACTTGTGCCTTAAACTGCATGGTTTGCAGCCAATGTCTATTACTCTTTTCAATTTTATACACAATTGTCTTAGCGTATCATTGCACCTTACAAGGTTTAAAAGGGAGGAGTGATGTCCCTTTGATCTTGACCCATAATCTAGTTCCGTGCTGGACTTGCCCACACAACATTACAATTGCCTGCTTGTCTGTTCTCAGTTGTTTTGTGATATGAATGATGTCATACTATGCTTACCGTATTATAAACTTCGTCTCTTTATCCTTAGCCCTCAATACAATGTGAAGAAATAGACAATACATTAGCGATGGTACATGGTCATATGTTTGGAACCTGGTTTTATTATGTACTTTGCAATAAAATACAACTAATATTTTACATGGGTTCACCAAAATAAGTTTTGTATATAGACCAAAGCTATTTTGTTTGGTTTTGCTGCCTCCTTAATATCTTCTGTTCTGGTACTACTAATGTAAAACCTCAACTTTTCAGCGAGCTATGGAAAAAATGGTGGAACCACCACCTTCTGAAGGTGGCGAGGCAACTATAACCGCAATGTCAGCTCTTGCTGCAGTGGGTCAGTACCTGTCCACTAACAGTGCCAAAAGCACGTTCCTGCGTAATACTGGGTTGGTTGTTAAGGCAATATCATCCAAACTGCCTCATGATCAAGATATGCAAGCTCAAAGCAATGTTGTATCTGCGCTCCAGACACAAGTCCATTCCCTAACAGAGGCCCTTTGTGAAACAAGGAGAAACATTGCTCAATGTCGTCAAGATATGCATGGTTTTGAAACCAGACTATCAGACATTTGCTATGTTGTTCAGGAGCCTAGGGGAAATGAAGGCGAGGGTTATGGTGCTCCATCGGACAATACAGCATGAAAACGTAACAGTCAGGTCAAATGAACCGAGCTTCTGAACTTCTGGTGGTGCATTTATCTGCTAGACTGTTAAGTTTTATGCCAACCTTCCTTTTGTTATATAGTTGTAATTTGTTTTGGTGCGATACAAAATTTATTCTTAATGTGCAGCCACCGGCTGAAGAAAACAGCAAGCCATTTTTGTATAGTGTAGGGTGTTCCCTATATTTGCACTGGTGGCGATCCTTGATGCCGAGTGGATGTAATCTATGCAATCGCCTTAATAGCCTAGCGTTAGTTTCGGCCTTATTTATTTCCTAGTCTTCTTTTTCCCTGGTTTGCTAGTGGTCGCAACTACCCATGGGCCATATACGGGCTGTAGGATCCATGGGTCTCCTATAGGCCGTCGATAAATGGGCCTGTAATCGGTGGGCCTCGGGCCGTCGATAAATGGGCCTGTAATCGGTGGGCCTTGGGCCGTCGGATAAATGGGTCTACATGGGTCGTAATCGGGCGTAACTGGTATCGGCCCAACACAGTAACAACCGTTAACAGGCCGTAGGACCACAAAAGCTTAATTCTGTCACAGGCATAACGAGTCGTTAATGGGCCAGAATATAGGACGGGCTGGCCAGAAATGGGCCGACTCTTGCCATGGGCCGAATTTGGCCCATTAGGGTAAGAGGCCAGTAACAGGTCGACTCTTTCCATGGGCCAAATTAGGCCCATTTGTGGAACATGCTAGTAACGGGCCGACTCTGGCCATGGGCCCAATTTGGCCCATTAGGGGAGCAGGCCAGTAACAGGCTGGAAGTAATCGAGGGCCGAAAAGGATCCCAAGAACGTATGGGCCGTCAATAGGCCGAAAGCTAACACGGGCTGGAAACGGCCCATGTAAATCATGGGCCGTTTACATGTACAAAGAAAATTACTGTTCATTATGGGCTAGAGTCACCATGGGCCTGTAAAGGGCCAAAAGATACGAAGGCCTCATATGGGCCGAAAGACGTCGTGGGCAATACATGGGCCGAAAGTGAAATGGGCTGGTGTTATATTCGACGGCCCACATGATGTTGTTGGGCCGATTTCCTTTAGTGCCTAACGGGCCATGAGTTAACGGGCCGTAAAATGGGCTATTTGCAAAGAGAGTGTTAACAGGCTTTTCATGGGCCAGCCCGTTAACTTTTGACCAAGTCAAACGGGCCGGCTTTGTAAGCTAAATGGGACAGTGGTGGGCCGTGGCACGTGTCGACATATCATAGGCGCCTATCTGACCCACTAACGAGAAGACACGTGTTTTGTCCGGCCAATAAGAATTTTACACGTGGAAATTTCCCATTGGTCGGGGCTGTTAACGGGTTATCAGATCCAAAACCCGACCCGATAGCTCAACGGCGTTCCGTTACGGTGGATGCCACGTGTCGGTCACCCTTAACGAAAGCACTTCTGTGATGCACGATTTATCGTCATGGAAGTGGACACTTCCGTGATGATAATTTTGGTAATGTCATGGAACACTTCTACGACAGCACAGGTATGACTATCTTGATTCTGTCATAAAATCGTTATGCATGTACATGCATGACAGAAAACGCGACCTACTATGACAAACACGTATCATCACGGAAGTGTATTTTTTTTGTAGTGAGTTACTGGATGAGATTGATAAAAAGCTGAAATCAATGGGCTTAGCACTCAAGATAGAGAGATGCAGAAAAACTGGAGGAAAGAACTGAAAGACATCTTGAAGATGGAAGAAATCAAATGGTTGCAAAGATACAAAGATAAGGAGATAAAAGAGGGTGACTCTAATACTAGATATTATCATGCGAAGGTTAATGGCAAAAGAAGAAAAAATAGGATTACTACACTTGAACATGAGGGGGAGCCCATTGAGGGAGGGGCCAAACTCATGGAGCATCTAACCAACTACTACAAAGCTCTATTTGGTCAAGCTAAAAAATCTAATATCAATTTGGACATTCAAAACCCTGTGGGGATATCCACACAGGAAGAAACGATTTGATTAAACCTTTTATCTTGGAAGAAATTAAAGAAGTGGTTTTTAATATGGAAAGAAATAAAAGCCGAGGCCCTGATGGATTTGCTGTAGACTTCTACCAACACTTTTAGGATCTACTTAACGCTGATCTAAAAGCTATTTTAGATGACTTTCATATGGGCAAAGTGGATTTGGCCAGATTGAACTAGGGATTATTACCCTAGTTCCAAAAGTGAAAGATGCTAGAAAATTCAAAAATTCAGACTTATCTGCCTTTTAAATGTCAGTTTTAAGATTATCACCAAAATACTGATGAACAGATTGAGCAAAGTAGTTAACCCTATCATTTCACCCATACAAACTGCCTTTGTGAAAGGTAGATATATTATGGAGGGAGTGGTAATTCTGCATGAGGCTCTTAACTCTATACAAAATAAAAAACAAAGTGCTATGCTATTCAAAGTTGACTTTGAAAAAGCATATGACAAAATTAAGTGGCCTTTTGTTCATAAGATGCTCAAATTAAAAAACTTTCCTGACAAATGGTGTGACTGGGTGTTACACACTATGAGAGGGGGACATGTGGCAGTCAAAGTAGATGATGACATTTGCCCTTACTTCAAAACATTTAAAGGGCTGAGGCAGGGAGATTCCTTGTCTCCTCTGCTCTTTGATCTGGCAGTTAATGCCCTTGCCATCATTCTAGATAAGTCTAGAGAGGAAGGGTTTGTAAAAGGAGTTCTCACTGATTTTCATGACAATGGAGTCAATATGCTGCAATATGCAGATGACACCATTTTTTGTTGCAAGATGATGAAGACTCTACCAGAAATCTAAAATTCATCTTAACTACTTTTGAACAGATGTCAGGTTTGACAATTAACTTTCATAAAAGTGAAATTTTCTTGTTTGGGGGGGCCAGTGAAAAAAAATAACTATATCGGGCTATCTTCACTTGCATCCTCGGGGAAACACCCCTAAAATACCTGGGGTTACCCATTTCCAACAAGAGAATTAGAAACAAAATGTGGAAGAATGTCACTGAAAAAATTGAGAAAAATGTGCCTGTTGGCAGGGTAGACTACTAAATATTGCAGGAAGAGTCACTCTGGTGCCATCCTGCTTGTCCAACATCCCTATATACATGATGTCCTTTTATCTCCTGCCAGTTGGAGTCACGAAAAAGGTAGATTTTTATAGAGCTAGGATGGTGTGGCAATCAGAGGAAGACAAAAAGAAATACCATTTTGGTAAACTGGAAAACCTGTTGTCTTCCAAAACAACAGGGAGGCCTGGGAATTATCAATATTGAAATGTTTAATGTTGCTTTATTGGCTAAATGGCTGTGGAAACTTTAGAATGATGAGGGTTTTTGGTAGGGAGTTGTTAATAGAAAATATGTTGGGGACAAATGTCTTTCTAGTATTAAACATAAAAATGGGGATTCCCAATTCGGGTCTGATCTCTTGAAAATTAGAAAATATTTCTATCCACATGTTAAAAAAAGATTGGGGGATGGCAGAAACACCAGGTTTTGGGAAGGCTGGTGGGTTGGTGATAAATCCCTCAAAGAAGCTTACCCCTCTCTGTTTTTATTAGCAATGATCAGGGGATCACAGTTAGAGAAGCAATTGATAAAGGTTGCGGTGGCTTTACCTTCAGAAGAGCTCTGTATGGGGATACTAAGCTGCTCTGGAATAGTACAAGAGCAAGATGTGAGGAAGTTTATATGCATGGGGGGAGGGATAAACCCATGTGGATGTCGACTTCTGACAGAAAATTCACGGTCAAATCACTATACAGGTTTCTGAGCAAGTCTGACATAGGATTCTGTGGAAGACTAAAGTTCCTACTAAGATTAGATTCTTTCTTTGGCTACTAGCAAGAAAAAGTATACTCACTTGAGACAATTTGTTGAAGAGGCGCTGGAAAGGAGATAAAAATTGTGTATTTTGTGGCAAAGATGAAACGATGGATTGTCTATTTTTTTCTTGCTCAGTAGAAAAAAATCATCTGGGCTCTGGTGAGATGTGCATTTGATTTGAGATGTACACCTACAGACCTTAATGAGTGTTTCGGAACATGGTTGAAAAATTTCCAGAAAGATAGCAAGAAACTTATATTGGTTGGCGTTTCAGTGCTGCTGTGGGCAATTTGGCGATGTAGAAATAACATTGTGTTTGATAGAAAAATGATTTCTGACCCAATGGGTATTGTGAAAATGATGTGTGGTTGGATTTTTGACTGGGTTGTTTTGCAGAAAAGGTACCCAGGGGAAAGAATGTTGATGCTGGGAGCAAAACTAATCGTGCAAGTAGCAAGTGATGTCTACAAAGCCGTGCAAGGCTGGCGTTTTGGAGTTCTTCGAATCCAGCAGTAATGAGGATGGGGGAAGACTTATCCTTTTGGCGCTTAGACGAAGTGGAGCGACGTGGAAGATCTGCGAAAGAGGCTCAACTTTTGTGCTTGCCTTGCAATTGCGTTATATCCCTATAGTTTTCTGTTGCTTTGTTATGCTGAGAGACTTCTCTGAGTTGTAATAGGGCTAGATATTTCCAGTTGCGATCTCAAAGTACCCTGTTTGGATGCTTGGTTTGATGGTTTCTCTAATGGAAATCGGAGGGGAAACTCTCTGTTGATAAAAAAATCACGATTTATAGGGCGATGCTCTTCTCCGTCCAAATTATCAAAGCTCAAAAAAAACTGAATTGTGGTTTTGGTCATAGTCCTCGAGTCTTAAATTTGAAGAGTGGGATACGACACCGTTTGGACTTGATCTTACACTACACAATGACAAATCATTTCAATTCACCATCTCAAACAACCTCATTTTTAATTTATCATCTCATGAGTCACGGCTTCCTTTGGTTCACACAATTCTAAAAACACAGAAATTGAGAGAGAGAAATGGAGCATACCATTTCCATGGCATTTTGAATTACACGGAGTAACTAGTAACACAAAAATGTGTGTGACACCAAAACTTTCTTAGAATACCTGGCACATATTATGGTTGTAAAGGAAACGAAGAAAACTTTCCATTGGCCCTCGACGGAAATTGGAGTACAAGGTAGAACATAGAAAACATCCACATGGTTTCCAAATTACAATTTTGCAACCCTCTTATTATTGAGTGGTACAAATTTCAACGATGAACCTTTCCTGACAATGCACGGGTGTTCTTCATCCAAATATGAATTTCATTTCATCTCAACACTATTATTAGGATGATGTTATGTAAGGCATCATTGTTTCGAGATGGCTGAGCAATCTCACCAGGTCAGCTTTATTTGTAAGAAGAACAAAAAACCCGTGAATAAATCAGTGAAGACTGTCGGTGTCAAAACCGGCGGATCTCGGGTAGGGGGTCCCGAACTGTGCGTCTAAGGCTAATGGTAACAGGAGGCGGGGGACACAATGTTTACCCATTTTCGGGCCCTCTCGATGGAGGTAATACCCTACTTCCTTCTTGATTGATCTTGATGATATGAGTGTTACAAGAGTTGATCTACCACGAGATTGTAGAGGCTAAACCCTAGAAGCTAGCCTATGATTATGATTGTTCTTGTCCTACGGACTAAACCCTCTGGTTTATAGACACCGGAGGGGGCTAGGGTTACACAGAGTCGGTTACAAAGAAAGGAATCTTCATATCCGAATCGCCAAGCTTGCCTTCCACGCAAGGGAGAGTCCCATCCGGACACGGGATGAAGTCTTCTATCTTGTATCTTCATAGCCCAACAGTCCGGCACATGTATATAGTCTGGCTGTCCGAGGACCCATTAATCCAAGACTCCCTTAGTAGCCCCTGAACCAGGCTTCAATGACGATGAGTCCGGTGCACAGATTGTCTTTGGCATTGCAATGCGGGTTCCTTCTCGGAATACTCCAAAGTAGATCTAGAACACACGAATCGTGTCCGGCTCTGCATAATAAATTCCGCATACCACTATAGAGAGTATGATATTCCACGAGTCCAATCTGCTGAACATTTTTCATAGCGTGACATCATGCCACTGCCCGGTTATTATTCGAACCGTTTCTTTACATGTCGTTTCGTATTTCGAGGTTCGGTTACATTGGCATGTCTTGTCGAAGTAGAGATCGTGTCCCCTTATCACGGGATTCTCATCAATACGGGCATGGGTAACCCAACCGCGCCATCTGCATGACACTTGGGGAATAAGCGAGTTTTAGGGCAAGTGGGGAGGCAAAAGATTCAACAACCTTTATAAAGGGATAAGGATTTCTTTCTTTCACCCACGCCTTCTCCTTCTCTGCTCATCCATTCTCAAGCTCTAATGCCCAAGCTTTCGCCTTCTGCGCCAAAAAAGCATTCCGAACATGTCCGGATCCGGAGCAGGAGGCAAGTGGATGGCCTCCTCCATCAAGAAGGAGGACATCAATAAGCTTCGGGAGGCCGGGAACCTAGCCAAAGACATCGCTCATCGGCTTCAGGCCCAGGGGCAGTTCGTCCCCACCTCGGAGCCCCAGGAAAGGGCAGTGTTCCTCTCCCACTTCGTCTGCGGGCTGGGATTCCCCCTCCACCCATTCATCTGCGGACTGATGTTCTACTATGAGCTAGACTTCCATGATTTAGCCCCCAACTCCATCCTCAACATCTCGGCATTCATTATCATGTGCGAGGCCTTCCTCTGCATCACACCTCACTCCGGCCTATGGCTGAAGACCTTCAACGTGAAGCCAAAGGTGGTGAGCGGCCAACAAGCGGAGTGCGGAGGCGCCATGGTGGGCAAGATGCCCAACGTCACCTGGCCCAAAGGCTCCTTTGTAGAGACCGTAAAGGGGTGGAAATCAAGATGGTTCTATATCACCGAGCCGCGCGACTCCAACTGGGCGGCGACCCCCGAATTCCGATCCGGTGTCCCCATGCGGCTCACCTCCTGGCAAGAGAAGGGCCTAGCCTAGGGCTCAGAGGAAGAACTGACCGGGCTCCAGACATGTGTCCAGAACATGATAAGCAAGAAGATCAAGCTTGTCAACGTGGTCCAGGTTATGCTCCTCCACCGGATTCTTCCGTGCTAGAGCCGGATTTGTAATTTGTTGGAGTTCGACCCGGCCAAGCACCAGACGCTGCTAGAGCTCTTCGACACGATGCACGAAGACATCTAAAAGGTGCTTTTTAAGGCCAGCGAGATACCACCGCCCACGACCGAAGATCGTGGGCTCAACGCAAAACGTCGGGCTAATCTGGTAAGTTTCATGTATGCAAGGTATACCTTTTACTGGCATATCTGCATGAGGAACCTAAGCCTCCATGCCAATCTTCCAGGCTTGGGTAACAATAGCGCAGCAGATTAACTGTCCGGCTCCGCTACGCGAAGATCCAGAAACACCTCTTCTGACAAACATGTTGTTTCCGGCACCCTATGAGGTGCCCGAGAAGAAGGCCAAGAAGACGACCAAGGGGACTAGAGATGGTCTTTGGTGCAAGGGTGCTTCGGACATGATGTCCGAAGACACCAAGACGCATTCCTCCCCTGAAGACGATGACGAGGCGGAGGAAATCCCCTCCCCCCAACCAGGGGGAGAAAGAAGAGGAACGCCTCCACTCATGGGGAGGCCGAGGCGTCCAAGAAGGGAAAAACCTGCCTTCCGGACTACTCCACCACAGCCACCAACAGCGGCGAGGAGTGGGAGCCCAGAGTCAAGCCCCTGGCCAAATCATAAGTACCTGGACACGATAGTATTTCCGGCCTTTTCACTTTATTGTTTTTTAATTTGCTACACATGCACCTGCAGCCCGGCCAAGTCCAACATCGAGCTATCCTCCTCTTCGGATGGATCGCTAGACCCGTCGGTGATGGACAACAGGTCCCTTCTGACGGCCTCCTCCCCCAAGGCCGCGGACAACACCGAGGTGCTGTCTCGAAGTATACCAGGCCAAGGGGGGACCGTTCCGGTGATGTCGGAGGGTAAAACCCCGGTTGCCAAACACATGGGGGGAAAGACCCCCATGGACATCGACGATGGGGGCCGCATCCAGTTTGGCCCCCAGCCGAATACAACTCCGGAGACCCAAGTTGCTCTGGATTCAGGCAGACAGCCTATCCCGAATGAGGGGGTGAGCCGCCTCCATCGGTGACCTCTGTCCATCCAGAGGCACCGAATAGATTGCTGGAAGCGCTTTGCAGCCATTCCATTGTTGAAGAGCACCGTACTCTTATGAGTGCAGTGATCGAGAAGATCCAGTCCGCCAAGAGCGGACTGGCCGAAGCCTGCACTAGCCTTCTAACAGGCTTTGAGGTAAGTAATAAAATTATGGAAGAATATCACAGTGTAGACAATAACCCCTAATGATTTGTTTGGTGTTTGGAAAGAAAAGCCGAATAGAGGATCAAATAATATTCGCAGGAGTCTAACATAAGTTGTCTATGTGAATAAGCAGGCGTCGCTGCTTGCTGCTGCCGCCCATACTGCGGAGGTCTCTGGACTGAAGCAGGACCTGGAGTGGACCGAGGGAGAGCTCGGTCTCGTGAAGAAGCAGCTCGAAGAAAGTAAAGGTATGTAGTAACCTGCGTGTATATTTATAAAGGATGAATGGTTCATGCTGATTAAAGTGTCACAAACTTTGTTAGGGGCCACGACCAAGGTGGCGGCCCTCAAGAAGGCGTTAGCCGAGGCCGAGGACAAAGCGGCCAGGGAACGCACCGCATGCGAGAAGCAGGAGGCCCAGTGAGGGAGTCCTGGATAAGGGGGTATCCGGATAGCCGGACTATATACTTTGGCCGGACTGTTGGACTATGAAGATACAAGACAGAAGACTTCGCCCCGTGTATGGATGGGACTCTCCTTGGTGTGGAAGGCAAGCTTGGCGATCCGGAGGGTTTATATAAACCGACTCTGTGTAACCCTAGCCCCCTCCGTGTCTATATAAACTGGAGGGTTTAGTCCGTAGGACTCACAACGATCATTATCATCAACAATCATACCATAGGCTAGCTTCTAGGGTTTAGCCTCTCTGATCTCGTGGTAGATCAACTCTTGTAATACTCATACCATCAAGGTCAATCAAGCAGGAAGTAGGGTATTACCTCCATCAAGAGGGCCCGAACCTGGGTAAACATCGTGTCCCCAGCCTCATGTTACCATTAGCCTTAGACGCACAGTTCGGGACCCCCTACCCGAGATCCGCCGGTTTTGACACCGACATTGGTGCTTTCATTGGGAGTTCCTCTATGTCGTCATGATAAGGCTTGATGGCTCGTCTAGTTGTCAAAGACAACATCACCGCCGGGGGAAGCTTGGCTTTAGGCCAAACTCTCCGGCTGGGCGGCTTCGTTATGACCGCCCGAACGGCTATTGCACCGACAATGACTTCTCAAGTCATCAAAAATAGCCTCCACATTGATTCGGAATTTTCCGAACACATGGATCCAATGGAGCTCTTCTCCCTCAATGAGATCTTGGATCGCATCGCCGCCTGGGCGTCGCTATGGACTATGACCGGATCGGTCTTAAACCTGATCAAAGGGAGATTCACTCTCCACCTGTCACCCATGAGATAGCGGTAGTGGAAGAGCATCATCCTAATTCTCCCTCCACTTTGAGGACGAACTATGTACGGATTTCCGAGCTCTTCGAGCCGGACACCCGCTCGCGGGAGGACATAACCCTGGTCCTGGACTCAGGATCGGGGGGCGGGCTGAAGAAGTTGGGCAATACCCCAGAACCCGAGCCGTCAAGCTCAGAAGCTTCTTTGCCCTTGGGTCCCAGATTGGATCAAGATTCAGACTCAAATCTGCCCACCCACCCAGATTTATCCAATCTTTCCTATATCAGACAAGAGCCCCAAGAAACAATACATCACTACTGGGCCAGATTCCTCCTTGTGATAAACAGGGTCAAGGACTGTCGCGAGGTAGATGCAATCTCCCTCTTTTGCAAACATTGCACGGACAAAGGGATTCTCAATGCTATAAGCCGCCATGACATAGTACACTTCGCTGACTTAGCGGCCATAGTGCAAAAGTACTGCGCAATGGAAAGCGCCTGGAAAACCCAAACAAGTTTCTGGGATAGTCCGGCTCTATCAAAATCCCCTGTCCGAACTAAAAGGTAAACTCTCGCAAGTCACCCGATTCAAATACCAAAAAAATAAAGCCCGCCGCAAGGCGCGAAACCGTATTGGAAGATTGGCTAAACGGGCCGTGCAAGATTCATAGCACACCGGATACTACGCCAATGCATAGCCTTAGAGCATGTTGGATACTCCGGCAGGTGGCAAAGAGCGGTGAAGATCTCCTCATAAAACATCCCGTCGGAGACAACAGTACAGTATTTACAGTCTTCAAGACTTTCGCCTCAAATAATAGGCGAAAGCGAGCTCAGCGCAGCCTCGCAGAAGTTTCCCATGTGGCAACAATAAACCCATGGAACGACATGGCTATAACCTACAATGCCAGTGACGAACCCCAATTCCGGACAGTCCGAGCACTAGCCGCTTTGGTCCTTAGCCCATCGTGGATGGCTTCAGGCTTACTAAAGTGCTCATGGACGGCGGAAGTGGACTAAACCTAATCTATGAGGAAACCCTCAACAAGATGGAAATTGACAATAGCCGCATTGAACGAAGCAGCACTACCTTCAGGGGAATCATCCCTAGTCGAGAGGCACAATGCGCGGGAAAAATCACACTGGATGTGGTATTCGGCACGCCGAAGAATTACAGGTCCGAAGAAATTACATTCCAAGTAGCCCCGTTCAGCAGCGGATACCGTGCCCTCTTAGGGCGGGATGCATTCATGAGTTTTCAGGCTATACCCCATTACGGGTACATGAAGCTCAAAATGCCCGGGCCCAACGGAATTATCACCCTAGCTAGTGATCCGAACGTCGCACTCCGCGCCAAAAATAAAATTGCCCCCTCGCCCTGGAGGCATTATCAGAAGCCCTCACGACCGAAGAGATGACAACACTACGAGCAACAGTGGACAGAGACGACGTGATACTCGACAAGTGACCTAAATCCACCTCCTTCAAGCCAGCGGACGAGATAGTCAAATTCCAGGTCCACCCAACGGACCCTTCAAAGACAGCTTCCATAGGGACACAGCTGAACCCCACAATAGACGCTGCACTGCGAGACTTCCTGCGTGAAAATTGGGATATTTTCGCGTGGCATCCTTCAAACATGCCGGGCATCCCACGCAGGCTGGCCGAACACAGCCTCAATATACTAAAAGGATACAAGCCAGTCAAGCAGACTCTTAGGTGCTTCTCAGAGCCTAAGCGGCAAGCCATGGGAGAAGAGCTAGCCAAGCTACTCGAAACCGGATTCATCAGAGACATCAAACATCCGGATAATGGTACCAAAAAAGGACAAATCCTGGCGCTTATGTGTCGATTTCAAAGACCTCAATAAAGCTTTCCCTAAGGATCCCTTCCCCCTCCCTCGCATTGATCAGATAATCGATGCCACCGCAGGACACGATTCATTGTGTTTCCTCGATGCATACTCCGGATACCATCAAATCAAGATGGCGGAGTCCGACCAGGCTGCAACAGCCTTCATCACCCCGTACGGCCCTTTATGTTTCAACACCATGCCCTTCGGGCTAAAAAATGCCGGCGCAACCTATCAACGCATGATTCAGACATGCCTGGAAAAACAAATCGGCAAGACAGTAGAGGCCTACGTACACGACGTGGTCATCAAAACAAGACACGTCGAAACCTTAATAGACGACTTGAGACTCACGTTCAATAATCTCCGAACATACGACATCAAGCTCAACCCGGAGAAGTGTGTCTTCGGAGTACCCTCCGGAAAATTGCTCTGCTTCCTCATTTCCAATAGAGGAACTGAAGCCAATACGGCAAAAATCCGAGCTCTGTCACAGTTGGCTATCCCAACAGACCTCAAGCAGATCCAGAAACTAACTGGATGCGTGGCTGCCTTAAGTCGCTTTATCTCCCGCTTAGGAGAAAAGGCGCTACCCTTGTATCGCCTTCTTCGACGCACCGAACACTTCGAGTGGACGGATGCAGCCACGGCCGGACTGGAAGAAATAAAGGCACTCTTGGCCACTAACCCAGTCCTGACCGCGCCAAATATTAGCGAAACCATGCTATTATACATAGCCGCAACAAACCAAGTTGTGAGCGCAGTGCTCGTCGTCGAACGAGAGGCAGACGGACACAAGTTCCCGCTACAAAAGCTGGTATACTACATGTCCACTGTCCTCACTCCATGTAAATCCCGGTACCCACACTATCAAAAGATAGCGTATGCGGTCTTCATGGCATCCCGGAAACTATGACACTACTTTCAAGAGTGCTCGATCATGGTGGCCTCCGAAGTTGCACTCAATGACATAATAAATAACCGCGACGCAACATGCCAAATTGCTAAATGGGCTATTGAGATCCTTCCGTTCGACATAACATACAAACCACGACGGGCCATTAAGTCACAAGTACTAGCTGACTTCGTCGCCGAATGGACAGAAGCCGAACTCCCTAAAGAGTACGGCACGTACTCAAATTGGATCATGCATTTTGACAGCTCCAAAATGCTGGCCGGATTGGGAGCGGGTGTCATTCTGACATCCCCCACCGGAGATACAGTGCAGTACGTCCTCCAAATATTATACACAGACTCTAACAATGCAGCCGAATACGAGGCTCTGTTGCATGGTCTTAGGATGGCGGTCTCCATGGGCATTCAACGCCTCGAAGTGCGCAGGGACTCAAACCTCGCAATATCTCAGGTAAATGGAGACTTTGACGCCAAGGATCCGAAAATGGCGGCCTATCGCAATGCCGTCCTCAAAATATCAGCGCGGTTCGAGGGGCTCGAATTCCACCATGTGGTCAGAGAAAACAACCAAGCGGCCGATATACTCGCCCGCATCGGGGCTCGACGCGACCCCGTCCCACCTAACATCATCTTAGAAAGGTTGTTCAAGCCATCCGTGGCGTGGGAAGGGGAGTCCGACACTATTAGTCCAGCTCCGAACACAACCCCAGATTCTGAACCTTCAGACGTAATCGGAGGCTATGCCACCGAAATAACATCTTCGGCCCATGAGATAATGGATGTCATCGCTCCGTGGACCGAGCCCTTCTTGGCATACCTTAATAGGCAAGAGCTCCCTGAGGACCAAAATGAGGCACGTTGTATTGTGCGACGCTCTAAAGCCTACAAAGTCCACGAAGGAGAACTCTACAAGAAGAGCCCCACCGGAGTGCTCCAACGATGCATCTCCGAAGAAGAAGGGCGACAGCTCTTAGCCGAAATCCATTCCGGACTAGGCGGGCACCACGCGGCAGCTCGAGCTCTCGTAAGCAAGGCTTTCCGGACAGGACTCTACTGGCCGACAGCCCGGGCGGACGCACAGGACCTTGTCCAACGTTGCGTTGGTTGTCAGCTATTTGCCAATCAGAGCCATATGCCCCCTACCGCTCTACAAACGATCCCCATAACTTGGCCGTTCGCGGTCTGGGGACTGGATATGGTGGGACCCCTTAAAGGGGGAAGCCATAAGAAAAAAATACTTATTGGTCATGGTGGATAAATTCACCAAATGGATAGAAGCCAAACCAGTTAAAACGGCCAAATCTGGACCGGTGATAGACTTTATATCGGAGGTTGTACACTGATACGGCGTCCCCCACAGTATCATCACTGACAACGGCTCGAATTTTATAGCCGAGGAGGTGAAAGCCTGGTGTGGCAAAATGGGCATTAAGCTCGACTATGCCTCTGTCTATCACCCCCAAACAAACGGTCAGGTCGAACGTGCAAATGGTCTTATTATGAGCGGCATCAAACCTAGACTAGTGCGACTTGAAGGAATCAGACACGCATTGGGTTGAGGAAATCGACTCCGTACTCTGGGGGCTGCGGACCACGCTGAATCGCACCACCGGATACACACCATTTTTCATGGTGTACGGCGCAGAAGCAGTACTGCCCTGCGATATAATTCATGACTCACCTTGTGTGCGCATGTATGAAGAGAAGGAAGCCGAGCTAGATCGGCAGGACAACTTAGATGCTTTGGAGGAGGAGCATGATGTCGCTAAAGCTTGTTCCACATTCTATCAGCAATAGGCTCGAAGGTATCAAAGCAGAGAAGTACAGGCCAAAACTTATAACATTGGCGAACTCGTTCTATGCCTACCTGAGAAGAAGAAGGACAAGCTCAAACCCAAGTGGGAGGTTCCCTTCATCATTGATAAAGTTCTCACCGGAGGAGCGTACCGTCTGCGCAACGCCTCTGATAACAGACTCGAGCCGAACCCATGGAACGCGGCCAGACTCCGGAGATTCTACGCCTAGCACCGAACCTAGTGTTCGTCTCCTCATCTCCGCCTCTTCAATTATGTTCCTTTCCCTCCTTTCTCGCCCCTTTTTCTTTTTTCTTTTTTTATACACATACAACCTTAAAACTGTACGGATGCACTAAGCACTCCGGCCGCATTATGTGCGCACACTATACCTTGGGGCTTCCTATTCAGAAGCTATAATATAATTAATTTAATGGCTCCTTGCCAAGCCACATATGCATTTTTCCGTCCATATGTGTCTTTTCTTCACCATTATATGCATCGATATGACTTAAGTTTTGGCCATGCTAGGTTGCCTGGCTCTTGTATTTATGCCCTACGTTCCCATTAATTCGGCTAGGGCATAAGGGGAGCACCTCTGCGATTGTTACTGCCGGTTGAGCCGGATGTGCACCTCGGACTGGGTGAAGCCGAAAGCTAGCGTTCTTAAGGGAATATTCGGTCGGTGAACAAAAGATGTTCTCGTTCCTAACAACGAAAATACCCAGATGGTTTGTTTCCTGCTCTTTTGCTCGCAGTTCGGACATGCACATCGATGCATGCGAAAGGAACCCCTAACGGAACTATTCTCTCTGGAAGATGTTTCTTACTATCCATGTAATATAACATAACTAGTTGGGTACTTGTCTATTCAAGCACTTATGACCCCTATGCCTGGTTTCCATGCATGCCCTGGTTTTTCATAACTGTGCGGGTATTCGGATACACCCCGGACTGTCGGATCCGAGGGCTGAAGCGAAAAGGTCTGCCATGACAAATGATTTTCAATCCGGCTAGAAAGTACACAAGCCCATTTAGAATTACATAATCACGCTGATTGGTTGTACTCTTCCTCTATACCATCCAACAGGCTGTCTAGCTTACAATCCTGCTGGGAATACTTTGCAGCTAATGCTACTTGATCATATACCAAACTAACGGGTATTTCTTGTCCATCTGGCCCAGCCGGTCCGACTTCGGCCATATGGTTTGGGTCAGCCTTGGCGTATCGCGTCTTCACCATGGCCCATGCTTCTCTCGCACCTTGACGGCAGGCTGATATCTTCCATAATCGGAAGCGCCACCGTGCTCCTTTGAGCATCTCTAAAAGTTCGCCCATGCCTCCGGGCAGGGAAGCGGACGGCCACAAAGCCTGGACAATACCCCGCATCACCTGTCGAGCTCGTTCGTGCAATTGTGACAGCACTTGCAGCATATCGTCCGCGGACCGGGCATCTCTTCTTCAGGGCGCCCCGTCATCATACCTGCAGACATAACTCTGTCAATATGCCTCCTCGATGAACTATGCCACAGTTTGTTCAAGCACTTACTATAAATGCCGCATCGAAGCCTCCGGTTTTTCTTCACGGAGTCCGCGAGCTGAGCCCGAACATCTTTCAATTCGACGCTCAGTTTGAGGTTAGCATCTTGCAGCTTATTCTTCGCCTGAATAGACTGCGTCAGCAAACGCTCGCCCGCCTTCAGTTGACTTCGAAGATGTAGCTCATTACCTCCCACATCCTCCGGATTTCCTCCGGGATTATCTGCCGAATATTTTTTCAGATTTATGCACCATGCCGAACACACAAACTGGTAGAAGAATCATTACCAGAAGAAATATTTTTGGATCCCTCTTGTTCGGCTATGTTAGCTTTCATTTGAGTCTTACACTCCTCCAGCTCTTGAGACAACTGGATGTTCTTCTCTACAAGAACCTATGCATTTAATGATCCTTAAATCAGTTGTGCCAATTGTTTCAAGTCTCAAGGGCTACTACTACACATACTTATTAAAATTCTCTTACCCGTATATCCTTCACATACTAGTCCGTTGCTCTGGCAAGTCCATCTTGAGCAGCCGGATATAAGCGTGTCCGGAATTGAAGGCGTTGAACGCCTCTTCGCAAAATATACCACCGCGGAGTATGGCCTGTCGGCGCCGGTGATTCATGGCGCTCTCCACTTCTGAATTTGTGGCAGAAAGCATATCCGTATCCTCCGCGGGAGGACAGTTTGGCACTGTGCCCACATCAGCCTCCGCTTGGGAATCTGGTCCAGGAATCCGGCTGCTGGAGGCATGTCCGGTAGGATCCCCGGACACAGTCCGGCGTTTCCTGACAGGACACAATTAAAACTATCACGTCTCTACAAATCGACTAAATAAATCATGGGGCAAGTTCAATAAGTACCTCTGCGCCTGCGTACTGCTCCTGACCGCCTTCCTTTTAAGCCTACTTCGTCTAGGCGCCTCTTGCTGAGATGCCCCTGCGGGTTCCGCATGGCGTCCCGACCGCTGTTTCTGTAAGAACACGGTGTATGATCATAAGGAATGACAAAACTAAGGAATCCT
Organism: Triticum aestivum; assembly: GCF_018294505.1. Taxonomy (NCBI): domain Eukaryota; kingdom Viridiplantae; phylum Streptophyta; class Magnoliopsida; order Poales; family Poaceae; genus Triticum; species Triticum aestivum. The sequence continues at coordinate 506,093,505 of NC_057795.1, forward strand.
TTCGGAAGGTTGAAGCCCCAACATTACTTACATAAGACACGGCAAGCAGACCGGGATAATCCGCGATGATGGCCACTAAAGAGCCGTCACTGCTTGCCTGATAAAAAGTCCCGTCGATGAATTCCACGGATATGTCCGGATCTTCTTCAAGTCCAGGGTCGAGAGCCCGGCCGAAATCCTCTGGCTGCGGAGAGGGGTTGTTGAAATCTTTCACAGCCTTTCTTAGTTCATGTTTTTGAAATAGCGAGGTAAATAATTGTGGTCAAGAAGGTAAGAACAAGTAGAGTCGAGTAACAAATGACGACTTACCCAGCTTCGGGGGTTGTACATGGAAAATCCATCCCGCGGTTTAATGCGGAGGAACTCCTCTTCTTCTCCCTTGTACAATTCGGATAGTATCTTTGCCAAAGATGTGGCAGAGTCCGGACCTTTGCGACCGCAGCGGGAGGCATCATCTTCTCCATTGAAGTGCCACATGCGTTTTCCCCTATATTGAAGTGGCTGCACTCCCCTTATAACACATATTGACATAACTTCAATTATGGTCAATCCTGATTTGGCCAGGGTTTGTATCCGGCTCATTAGATAGAAGACTTCCTTGTTCTCCTCCTCCTGGGGGCTCCGAGGGCGCCAGCTTTGGCGTTTCTTCAGCGGAGCGTTGGTGAACTCAGGAAGGCCCGTCCGGACTGGGTCCGGAAGGGGAACGTCATCAACATAAAACCACTCTGAGGGCCAGTCTTCGAACGCCTTCTTTGGAGTACCGGACAGGTATCCGGTCTGGGCGATGCGCGATATTTCGGCTCCGCCCACTTGATATATAGACCCCTCCTGGTTGCGGGGGACGAGGCAGAATAACCTCTTCCATAGCTCAAAATGTGCTTCGCAGCCCAGGAACAGCTCGCAGAGGGCAACATAGCCCGCGATATGCAGTATGGAGGCGGGGGTAAGATTATGCAACTGGAGGCCGTAAAACTCCAGGAGCCTGCGGAGGAATGGATGGATTGGAATCCCGGCGCCTCTTAGCAGATACGGGACAAGGCATACCCGCTCCCGCAGATAAGGGTTGGGGAACATCTCCGCCTGCTCCCCGCCATTGTATGTGGCTAGTCCGGATCGGACAGGGACCGTGTATGTGGGCAGAAGAAACCCTTTGGTCTGCAGCTCTATTAGGTGGCTATGAGGGATCGAACACTTTTCCCAATCCCCTGGCTTTGAGCTGGGGGAGCGGCGAGCAGGGTTGTGGCGACTGGTCATGATGGGATGGCCTCTTTTGGGTGCACTCTACGGAATGCTTGCTGGGGGGAAGATGGTGTGATTTGGATCTAAAGATCCCCGTCTCCTCAAATAGACGGCTCACCTACGGGATTAGGGTGTCAAATGCAAAAATGCCCCGGCCCCTCGTCTTTGATCGACACGTGGAGGTGGCCATTATTGAAGCACAGAAGCCGAGGAGTACAACCTTATGGGGGGGCCTGACACTATTCGCTACAATGGGTGCACCGGATTTGGAGAAGAACCCGCCTTGCAATGCCGAAGACAATCTGCGTGCCGGACTCATTGTCATTGAAGCCTGGTTCGGGGGCTACTGAGGGAGTCATGGATAAGGGGGTATCCGGGCAGTCGGACTATATACTTTGGCCGGACTGTTGGACTATGAAGATACAAGACAGAAGACTTCGTCCCATGTCCGGATGGGACTCTCCTTGGCATGGAAGGCAAGCTTGGCGATCCGGATGTAGATCTCCTCCTCTGTAAACCGACTCTGTGTAACCCTAGCCCCCTCCGGTGTATATATAAACCGGAGGGTTTAGTCCACAGGACTCACAACGATCATTATCATCAACAATCATACCATAGGCTAGCTTCTAGGGTTTAGCCTCTCTGATCACGTGGTAGATCAACTCTTGTAATACTCATATCATCAAGATCAATCAAGCAGGACGTAGGGTATTACCTCCATCGAGAGGGCCGAAACCTGGGTAAATATCGTGTCCCCAGTCTCATGTTACCATTAGCCTTAGACGCACAGTTCGGGACCCCCTACCCGAGATCCGCCGGTTTTGACACCGACACCCGGGTCAGCGAGGTCCAGCAAGAGCTCCAGGACACCGTCAAGAAATGCGAGTCCTTGGAGCATGATTCTAAGACTCAAGAGTCTGAACTTGCCAAGGCCCTCCAGAGCGTGCAAGACGCCCGAGCCGAAGCACAGAGGGCCCTCCAGGAGATTTAGGCGGCCAAGAATATTGCGACGGGTAAGGCTTTTATTATGCAAAGCAAGCATGTGAAGGAGACATTCTTTTTACTTACCCGAATTTGGAGTTCTCCAGGAGCATTTGCGGATTTGTAGCGCAGCATATTAGATGTCGCAGAGTTCTACCGAGCCGAAGAAGGGAGCTCTACGGAGAAGCTGTTCTGGTCCCAATACCTCGGATCAGAACATCCGGTGCCCTTTAGCGACCAGCTGAAACAGCTGGTCGAGTTGCACAAGGCGGCCGAACTGGCCATGAAGGACCTCATAGTCCAACTATGGCCTACCGAGCCCATGCCCAGTAGCTACTTTGGACTCGTGAAGCGACTTGTTAGTGCATGCTCGTGGCTGGAAGTCATAAAGTGGTCGGTTTGCATTGAAGGTGCGTGGATGGCCTTTTCCCGCGCTAAGATGCATTGGGAAAACATGGACGCCACGAAGCTGATGACCGAGGGACCGCCTAAGGGCAAGGAGCACCGCCGACCCGAACTATACTATGACAGCGTCCTGGAGGGATCCCGCCTTGTGGCGGAGCAATGTGCAAAGGATATAATCTTTGAATGAGTGCATTCATTTTATCATGTCATGTAAGATGAAACAAGTTTGTTATGCAATATAATCCTTGTTTATTTAAAATTTTACCTCATGTGCGGCCATTTATAAAATCTAAGAGTTGGCCAGTTGTCAGCTTCTACCCCCACGTAGCTAGTACAGCGGTGTTCGGGATAAATCTAAACACTCTTTATCCAAGTTTTTGGTCCTTTAAGGAGGTGTTTAGCGCAACGAACAAGGAAATCGGACTATACAGCTTTATTACCCTCACTTAGCCATAGGAGTTCTATAATTTTAAATTTTGGCGTAGCCCCTGGTATTCAGAAGGCCAAAGTTGGGGCGCTTGTCTTCGGCGTTATCGCCATTATTTCGATGCTTCTGTCTGTTACGTCGGGGCTTGCTGTTGCTATCTCCGGCTTCGAAAGTTCCAAGTTTACTTGAGGTGTTGTTGCTACGAGCTAGCCAGCTATCCTCGCCTGCACAAAAGCGGGTCATGAGTGTCGTAAGGGCTGCCATGGACTTCAGCTTCATGATACGTCTCCAACGTATCTATAATTTATGCAGCATTCATGCTATTTTATTATCTGTTTTGGATGTTTATGGGCTTTATTATACACTTTTATATTATTTTTGAACCTATTAACCAGAGGCCCAGCCCATATTGCTGTTTTCTTGCCTATTTCAGTGTTTCGAAGAAAAGGAATATTAAATGGAGTCCAAACAGAATGAAACCTTCGGGAGCGTTATTTTTGGAATGGATGTGATCCAGGAGACTTGGAGTTGAAGTCAAGGAAACTTTGAGGTGGCCACGAGGGTGCCCCCCCCCCTACTGGGCGTGCCCCCTGTCTCATGGGCCCTTCAAGCGTCCCCCGACCGACTTCTTTCACCTATATAAGTCCATATACCCTAAAAACATCGAAGACGACAATGGGTTGGGAGTTCCGCCGCCGCAAGCCTCTGTAGCCACCAAAAACCAATCGGGACCCTGTTCCGGCACCCTGCCGGAGGGGGGATCCCTCACCGGTGGCCATCTTCATCATCCCGGCGCTCTCCATGACGAGGAGGGAGTAGTTCACCCTCGGGGCTGAGGGTATGTACCAGTAGCTATGTGTTTGATCTCTCTCTCTCTCTCTCTCTCTCTCTCTTGTTCTTGATTTGGCACGATCTTGATGTATCGCGAGCTTTGCTATTATAGTTGGATCTTATGATGTTTCTCCCCCTCTACTCTCTTGTAATGGATTGAGTTTTTCCTTTGAAGTTATCTTATCGGATTGAGTCTTTAAGTATTTGAGAACACTTGATATATGTCTTGCCGTGCTTATCTGTGGTGACAATGGGATATTCACGTGATCAACTTGTTGTATGTTTTGGTGATCAACTTGTGGGTTCAATGAATCTATGCATAGGGGTTGGCACACGTTTTCGTCTTGACTCTCCGGTAGAAACTTTGGGGCATTCTTTGAAGTACTTTGTGTTGGTTGAATAGATGAATCTGAGATTGTGTGATGCATATCGTATAATCATGCCCATGGATACTTGAGGTGACAATGGAGTATCTAGGTGACATTAGGGTTTTGGTTGATTTGTGTCTTAAGGTGTTATTCTAGTATGAACTCTATGATAGATCGAACGGAAAGAATAGCTTCATGTTATTTTACTACGGACTCTTGAATAGATAGATCAAAAAGGATAACTTTGAGGTGGTTTTGTACCCTACCATAATCTCTTGTTTGTTCTCCGCTATTACTGACTTTGGAGTGACTCTTTGTTGCATGTTGAGGGATTGCTATATGATCCAATTGTGTTATTATTGTTGAGGGAACTGGCACTAGTGAAAGTATGAACCTTAGGCCTTGTTTCCTATCATTGCAATACCGTTTATGCTCACTTTTATCATTAGTTACCTTGCTGTTTTTATAATTTCAGATTACAAAAACCTATATCTACCATCCATATTGCACTTGTATCACCATCTCTTCGCCGAACTAGTGCACCTATACAATTTACCATTGTATTGGGTGTGTTGGGGACACAAGAGACTCTTTATTATTTGGTTGCAGGGTTGTTTGAGAGAGACCATCTTCATTCTACGCCTCCCACGAATTGATAAACCTTAGGTCATCCACTTGAGGGAAATTTGCTACTGTCCTACAAACCTCTGAACTTGGAGGCCCAACAACGTCTACAAGAAGAAGGTTGTGTAGTAGACATCAAGCTCTTTTCTGGCGCCGTTGTCAGGGAGGTGAGTGCTTGAAGGTATATCTTTAGATCTTGCAATCGAATCTTTTTGTTTCTTGTTTTATCACTAGTTTAGTCTATAAAAGAAAACTACAAAAAAATGGAATTGAGTTTGTCTCATACGCTTCATCTTTTTAATATCTTTCGTGAGAATGATGGTAAGAAAAATGTGCTCAATTGCTAGACGAAGAATGCATTAAAATGTTTGGCACTAAATATTTGAATGGTGAGCTTGATTGCAATGTTGTTAGTATGAATTCTATGAATATCCATGATGCTAATGATATGCATCGCCACAAGCTTGGGGATTCTATGTTTGATGAAGATGATATGTTTAGTCCCCCAAGTTTTGATGAGAAAATTTATTATGATGAAAGCATGCCTCCTATTTATGATGATTATATTGATGAAAGTGGGTTTGGAAGAGTGTCAACTTTAGGATGTAATGATCCCACTATTTTGGAGGATGTGGAATATTATTGTGATGATTATGAAAGTGGATTTGGAGAGGTCATGACTTTATTTAGTGATGAATCCACTATTTCGGAAGAGATTCCAATTAATTATGAGAACAAAGTTGCTATCTATGATGATTATTGTGATGACTTGTATGCTATTAAGAATAATGATAACCATGAAACTTGTCATCATGAGTTCAGTTTTCAATTGGATTATGCCTCACATGATAATTATTTTGTTGAGTTTGCTCCCACTACTATTAATAAGAAGAAGTTTGCTACGTGGAGAGTAGTAAAATTCCTATGCAAGTAGATCATGAAAAGAATGCTTTAGGTGCTGGTTATATTGTTGAATTCATTCATGATGCTACTGAAAATTATTATGAGGGAGGAACATATGCTTGTAGGAATTGCAATAATATCAAATTTCCTCTCTATGTGCTTAAAATCTAGAAGCTATGCTTGTTTTGCCTTCTGATGCTAGTTGATTATTGTTCCCATAAGTTTTTGCTCACAAAATCCCTATGCATAGGAAGTGGGTTAGACTTAAATGTGCTAGTCATATTCTTCATGATGCTCTCTTTATGTTTCAATTCTTATCTTTTGTGTGAGCATCATTGTCATCATCATGCCTAGCTAGGGGCGTTAAACGATAGCGCTTGTTGGGAGGCAACCCAATTTTATTTTTGTTCCTTGCTTTTTGTTCCTATTTAGTAATAAATAATTCATCTAGCCTCTGTTTAGATATGGTTTTATGTTTTATTTAGTGTTTGTGCCAAGTAGAACCTTTGGGAAGACTTGGGTCAAGTCTATATGATCTTTCTGTAAAAAACAGAAACTTTGCGCTCAAGAGATTAGCTGCCATGTTTTACTGGAGAGTGCTTTTAGGTTGATTCTTTTTGAAGATGATTAATAGACAAATTCCTCAGGTCCACCAATTTATTTCAGAATTGTTTGAGTTCCAGAAGTATACATTTGATACAGATTACTACAGACTGTTCTGTTTTTGACAGATTCTGTTTTCTATGTGTTGTTTGCTTATTTTGATGAATCTATGAGTAGTATCGGAGGGTATGAACCATATACAAGTTGTAATACAGTAAGTTTAACACCAATATGAATTTAGAATGAGTTCATTACAGTACCTTAAAGTGGTGGGTTGTTTTCTTATACTAATGGAGCTTACGAGTTTTGTTTTGAGTTTCGTGTTGTGAAGTTTTTAAGTTTTGGGTAAAGATTCAATGGACTATGGAATAAGGAGTGCCAAGAACCTAAGCTTGCGGATGTGCAAGGCACCTCAAGGTAATATTCAAGGACAACCAAGAGCCTAAGCTTGGGGATGCCCTGGATGGCATCCCCTCTTTCGTTTTTGTTCATCGGTAACTTTACTTGGAGCTATATTTTTATTCGCCACATGATATGTGTTTTGCTTGGAGTGTCATTTTATTTTGTTAGTATTTGCTTGCTGTTATTTAGAATAATATTTTGCATTTATATTTTCAATAAAAATGTTAAGGATAGCCTTTACCATGCTTGTTTTGCAAGTATACATGTTGCCGTTTCAAAACAGAAAGTTTACCGCTGTTGAAAAAATTCCCTAGAAAAGTCAGAGAAGGATATAAGGTTGAAACTTTTTACATATTGAGCTATGATAAATCTTATACAGAGTAGTATTTTTCTCATAATTTTTGGAGTTAGGGAAGTATGATGAATCTTGCATTCTTTACAGACTATACTGTTTTGGCAGATTGTTGTTATGTTTACACACTATACTGTTTTGGCAGATGGCAGACTATACTGTTTTGGCAGATTGCTGTTATGTTTCTAATAACCTACAAGAAGAAGGTTGTGTAGTAGACATCACTTCTCTTGGCCGAGGTGTCGGGCGAGCCACTCGTCATGGATGTTATGCTTAAAGGCCGCTAGGGCTTCAGCATCCGGACAGTCGATGATCTGCTTCTTTTTAGTTAAGAACCGAGTCCAAAATTTCCTGGCTGACTCTCCGCGCTATTGGATTATATGACTTAAGTCATCGGCATCCGGAGGTCGGACATAAGTGCCCTGAAAGTTGTCAAGGAATGCATCTTCCAGGTTCTCCCAACTGCCAATGGAGTTTTCGGGCAGACTGTTCAACTAGTGCCGAGCTGGTCCCTTGAGTTTTAGCGGGAGATACTTGATGGCATGGAGATCATCACCGCGGGCCATATGTATATGAAGAAGGAAGTCCTCGATCCATACTGCGGGATCTGTTGTCCCATCATATGATTCAATGTTTATGGGTTTAAACCCTTCTAGGAATTCATGTAACATTACTTCATCAGTGAAGCATAGGGGGTGTGCGGTGCCTCTATGTCGGGCTATGTTGGGACGTAGCTTGGATAGAGCCGGTCTGCGGTAGTCGGCCCGGACAGGTGTATTTTTGTCATATTCGGCATGGTGGTCGTTGTTGCGCGTTGGGGCGCACCCCCGTGATCCATAGATCGATCTGGTTTGTCCTGCTCTATTCTCCAAGTGGTACCGCAGGTGATGCATGTTTCCCCGAGCTGTTGTGTTTCTATTTGTTCGGCGAGGCAATGCGGGCTGATGTTCGGACTGAGTTACCACTTTATCTTGGCCATGCGGAGGTCGGTCAGACGCATTATGTGCTGGTAGTACTGGCTCTAGTGCCTCGTCATTGAATTGAGGTAGCAATTTGCGCTTCGGATAACTTTTGGTTGGGCGTTCGAGTCCATATTCCTCGGCTGTCAGGACCTCAGTCCATCTATAAGTGAGCAGATCTTGATCAGCTTGGAGCTGATGCTGCTGTTGCTGCTGCTGCTTCAGACTCTTTGTAGTGGCTATTAGCCGGCGCTTAAAACGCTCCTTCTCGACGGGATCCTCTGGCATGATAAATTCTTCGTCGTCGAGGCTCACCTCGTCCTCGGAGAGAGGCACGTAATTGCTGTCTTCCGAGTCGTCGTTCACGGTCTGTTCATCAGGGCTAGCTTGCCCGTCTTCCCGTTCAGCCTGTTCGAAACTTGGCTTGGCGGGGTCTTCGTTGTCTTCGGCATCGTCCGAAGTGCTATTGTCTCTGGTGCCGGTATCGCTATTTTTACCATGGCGTGATTTAGAGCGGCGCCGCTGACGTCGGTGCTTTGGCTGCTTCTCAGAGGCTTATCCTCAACTGGATCCTTTTTATTCTCGCCATTATCTTCTTTGGGTGTATCCACCATGTATATATCGTATGAGGAGGTGGTTGTCCAGCGCCCTGTGGGCGGTGGTTCCTGTTCTTCTCCGGCATCATCGTCCATACAGTCGATGTCCTCGGAGTCGAAATCAAGCATGTCGGTCGAATCGTCGACAGTGGCTATCAAGTGGGTGGTGGGTGAGCAACAAAGCTCTTCGTCGTTCGCTTCCCACTCAAGCCGGACATAGTTCGGCCAAGAATCTCCTGACAGGGAGACGGACTTTAATGAGTTTAACACATCACCCAAGGGTGAGTGTTGGAAGATGTCCGCGGAGCTGAACTCTAGGATCGGCGCCCAGTCATATTTGATGGGTGCGGATACACGCGGTTCAGGGCCTATGGCGAGAGATGAGTCCGAGGCTCCGATGACGCAAGCCTTGTTGGAGGTCAGATCTGTGTTCGGCTCTAACGCCTCTGAGTCTGTGGCTTCTGTGGCGAGGTTGAGCATCCCGTCCTCGGATGGCGCGCTCTGCTCCGGCTCTAGGGCCAGAGCGGTTACAGGTGCTATCCCCTGGGCACGGTCCGATGACAGATCTAGGTCATGTTCATCCTGGCGGCAGGGTGCAACTGTCATGGTCTCGAATCCATCGAAAATCAAGTCTCCGCGGATATCAGCGGTGTAGTTCAAGCTTCCAAACCTGACCTGTTGGACAGGGGCGTAGCTGTCGATCTGATCTAGATGGTCAAACGAGTTGGCCCGCAGTGCGAAGCCGCTGAATACGAAAATCTGTTCGGGGAGAAAAACCTCACCCTGGACTGCGTTGTTGTGGATGATTGAAGGAGCCATCAAGCCTTGTGGTGATGACGCAGTGGAACTCTCAATGAGAGCACCAATGTCGGTGTCAAAACCGGCGGATCTCGGGTAGGGGGTCCCGAACTATGCGTCTAAGCTAATGGTAACAGGAGGCGGGGAACACAATGTTTACCCATGTTCGGGCCCTCTCGGTCGAGGTAATACCCTACTTCATGCTTGATTAATCTTGATGATATGAGTGTTACAAGAGTTGATCTACCACGAGATCGTAGAGGCTAAACCCTAGAAGCTAGCCTATGATTATGATTGTTCTTATCCTACGGACTAAACCCTCCAGTTTATATAGACACCGGAGGGGGCTAGGGTACACAGAGTCGGTTATAGAGAAATGAATCTTCATATCCGAATCGCCAAACTTGCCTTCCACGCAAAGGAGAGTCTCATCCGGACACGGGACGAAGTCTTGTATCTTGTATCTTCATAGCCCAATAGTCCGACACATGTATATAGTCCGGCTGTCCGAGGACCCCTTAATCCAGGACTCCCTCAAAAGACCACCCAAGAAACACATATACTTGCACTACATCAGAGGAGGGGGGAAACCAACACATTGGTGAGACCAAGGATTATACATACGCCCACACCAACTAACCAACCAACCAATGTGTCCAAAAAAATCAAACAATCATCATCATATCATAGTCCAGATTATATTATCCTTTGTTGCAAGAGAAATCTTCCATCTCCTTTCTTCCTTTCCTCCTTGTATATTCTACTCCCTCCGTTTCTAAATATTTGTCTCTATAAAGACAAATATTTAGGAATGAAGGGAGTACCATTTAGTTACATGATGAAGTAAGCTCGGATCACCTCAATAATGGGTGCACGGCACAGCGGACTTCCCTCCGTTTCGAACCAACTCGTATTTAGGCCAACTCCACCGCGCGACCTTATTTTGTTTGCGTATGTCCGTTTGGGGTAAAACGGACAAATCAGACGACCCAACGCGTGACCCCATCCTAAAAAACGTCCGTTTTTTGTCCGCTTCGCCCCATCTTGGGACCAAAGTTGGGCTGGTTTTGGGTCTGAAACGGACACGAGCGGACACTCTCTGCGTCGTCCTCGTCCGGGGCGTGTCCTTTTGCTTGTGCTCTGGCCCGCCTGTCATTGGCCCACACACCCACCCACCCACTCCTCTCTCTCTCCTCCTTTTCTCTCTATGGTCCACCACGCACCCACACCCCCAAGAGGCAGAACAGCCGCGGGCGCCGAGGAGCACGCGGCGCTCCAGCCGGCCGGCCTCGCCTCGCCGTCGTTGAGGCCGCGCCGCCGCGGCCGGCGAGCAGGCGCAGGTGGGGGCAGCAAAGGCGCGCCTGGAGCGGGGCAGCCGGGCGCGTAAGCGGCACGGCGGTGAGCTGCTGCGGGCGTGGCGGCGGGTGCGTGGGGGACGGAGCAGGGCACGCGGGCGCGGCGCGGAGGGCGCGGGCCCGCTGGATGGAGGTCGCTGAGGGCGGGACGGAACGCGTGCTAGGCGGTGGGCGCGGGGCGGAGCAGGGCGCGCGGTCGCGCTGGGCGGAGGGCGCGGGCTGCGGGAGGAACGCGCGCGGGCGCGGCGCGGCGGGCTCAGCAGACCGAGATGGTGCAGCACGCGCGGCCGCATCCCCGTTCCATGCTAGCCAGCCAAACGAAGAGCTTCAAACACACAACGAAGCATGCGCTTTGGGGCCAGGGCCACACGTTGGCCAGGGGACTCCTTTCCGTGGCGATGCCATTTATTGGCCTTGGCAGAGATCAGGGGAGAGTGCCGATACACGTGCGACGTGCATTCTGCCTGCAAGGCAAAAACTACTAGTACATGGCAATGGCATGGCGCATCGGGCGCGGAGCAGGGCGCGGCGCGAGCTGCTGCGGGCGAGGCGAAGCACGCGCTGGCGCGGCTCTGCGGGCGGGGCCAGGGCGCGGCGGAGGGCGCTGGTGCTGTGACGGACAATTTGGGGTCGTTTGCCGTGTTGGGTGCCTCCAACTTAACTCGAACATGTATGTCCGTTTTGCCACTCATTGTCATCCCAAACGGACAGAATCTGGACGAAACGAACGTCCGTTTGGGGTCGTGCGATGGAGTTGGTCTTACATCATGTACCAGTACCGAGTACCGACCACTTGGTAAGCAGTGAAGTGCATCACCACTAAAGGGGGACCTTCTTCACATGCATCCTCCAACCTTGCCTCTGCATCAAGCTTCCGGCAGGACCATCTCCACTGTGTATTGAATCCTGCCAGCCGGCCACAGATCTGTTCCGATCTCAGAACCACACGAGCGACCCCTGTCCATAAAAACCTTGTGGTCTGTCGCCACCGCATTGTGTGTCGTTAGTGCAAAAGTTTTCAAGCTCACCAGATTTCTTACCACGTTACAGCATCTCTAACAGGCGCGGCAAAAGGCGCGCCCGCGCGGTAAAATTACGTTTTAGCGCGCGCCGGCTGATTCCACGCGCTCCAGCGGTGGCGGGAACTTACCGCGCGCGGGAAGCGCTTGCGCGCGCGCGGGAGAAAGCGGCACGCGGCGCGGTAGATTTGGCGCGCCGCTTACCGCGCGCCTATAAATTTCCGCGCCTGCCACGCGCACCGCACACAGCCACGCGCCCTCCCCTCGCGAGCTCGCCGCTTCGCAGCTTTTCGCGCCACCACAGCGCCACCATGCCGCCGCACCGCCCGGGTGCTTCGGGCTATCGCGGCGTCCGCGCGTGCCCCAACGGCTGGTTCTCCGCCGAGATACGGTCCGGCGACGTGCGGCTCGGCCTCGGGACATTCCGGAGCGCGCACGAGGCGGCCCGCGCGTACGACGCGGCGACATGGCTCTTGGACAGGCCCCAGTCGCAGATGAACTTCCGGGACGTCTTCACGCGCGAGCAGGCGCAGCGCGTCGCCCCTCCGCCGCGTCTCATCACCGACATCGACCGTGCCGACCATGCTCGGCGGCAGCGCCGCCTCCTCGTCGCCGAGGAGGACGAGCGAGCCATGGCGGAGTGGTGCCGTCGCCACCCGGAGTACGTCGCCGACGAGCACGCCTACTGGGCGGAGAGGACGGCAAGGCGCCGTGCGGAGCGGGCTGACCGGCGTTAGCGGAAGGCATTGGCGAACGAGCAGTGCGACATAGTTTCAGCAAGTGGGAGGTCGTTCTTCACGGCCGATGATGACCGTTGGGACGATATATGGCTCTCAACCTCGGACGACACCGACGAGGATGATGATGATGATGGTAGCGACTTGGAGTAGTTTCTATCTATCTATCTATGCCGTAGTAGTGGCTATCTATCTATGTATGTCGAATTATCTACCTACGTATGTTGAACTATCTATCTATCTATGTAAAATATCTTGCATCGTTTTTTTATCTATGCAAAAAAAATATTCGCGCGCTGTATTTTTACCACGCCTGCTGGAGCTGCGCGCGCGCGCGCGGCTTTACAGCGCGGCAGTTGGAGCAAACGTCGTGCGCCGCGCCAAATCAGTTTTTAGCGCGCGACGCGTTCGGCGCCTGTTGGAGATGCTCTTACGGTTCGTATCCGTTGAAACTGAATCAACATCCAAATGTACCACATTGATCTTCATACAAAGTACTGAATGGTCTGAAGATTAACATTGTGTGCCGTCGCATCTGAGCTAGCACACCATGATCAGAACGACAGTGCAAAATTGCTGGTTTTGCAATTTAATGGGTTAACGGCCTGGACACACCATGCATGTCTGCGGAAATCATTGAAGAACCCAGAGCGCAAGGCATCTCGATCATATATTCCCTGCGCTCGCTGCCACTATTCTTCGTTAACCTCCTGTTTATCCAATCAAGCATCGAGCGAGAAGCAGCTTCGACGTCCATCGATCTCTTCATGTATGAGAAACGGCATGGCGGCCCGAGGTTCAAGCCTATCGAGGAGTGCGCCACAGAAGGGCGGTCGCGGCAGACGGTCACGGCCGACCTCGACGGCACGCTGCTGCTGTCCCGGAGCGCGTTCCCCTACTACCTCCTCATCGCGCTCGAGGCCGGCGGCACTGGTGGAAAAAGGGCCTTTGGTCGCGGTTCGCAACTGCCATTAGTCGCGGTTGCGCAACCGCGACCGAACGGGCGCGACTAAAGGCCCCACCCTTTAGTCGCGGTTGCTTAAGAACCGCGACTAAAGGCCCGTCCACGTGGGCGCCAGGTGGCCGTCGGGGCGGAGGACCTTTAGTCGCGGTTCTTCTGGCCAACCGCGACTAAAGGCCGCCGCAGGTTTAGGGTTTTAGCCCCCCCCCTTAAACCTGTTTTCTGTTTAATTTGTATTGTTTTATTTCTTTTGTGCTTTATTTTAATTTTGAAGGAGTTTCACATATTCTACGGTACTACATACATGCATATGAATGTACAATTTCAAACAAATTTGAAATTAAAACCAAAAAGAATTCAAGAGGAATATACAATATATATTCAATATCATCGGATGACCATATACAATTTTGAACAAGTTTCCATACATAATTTAATGCATATAAAGTTCTACGTCCTCGTAATGGTGTTCTCCTTTAGGATGGAGGACTTCCCTCCTGAACCATCCAGCTAGTTCCTCTTGAAGTGGTCGGAAGCGAGCTTCTGGACTAAGCATCATCCGGAGGTTATTCCTCTGAGCATTGGTATCACTCGGAACCCGCTCAGAGGTGTATCTCCGGATCATCTCACAGACATAGTATGCACCTAGATTGGTCCCCGCTGGCTGAATATCCTCACCATTCTTAGCCTTTGCCCTTTTGAATTCTAGCTCTTTTTTGAATTCACCGACCTTTGTATCTACGAACCGTCTCCAAACCCTACGAGGCAAAGAAAATTAAATGAACAAGAGAGTTATTAGTTACTTGATATTAGGAAATGAACGAAATAGGCCGATCGATATAGAGCGCAAATGAATGAAAATAATTACTTCTGCAGCATTCTTCTCATGTCGATCCAAAGCTTTGGATCCTTATTCAGAGAGTCGTGGACGAGACATTCTGAGGTGTCAACTTTAATTACTAGCAGAATCCAGTGGAACCTGCGGACACGATACATGCACAGTACGTCATGCATAACTCATCGATTAGCCGGCCACATACCATGCATGGAGTAAACAAAAGAGAATGTGCTCAAGACAGAAACACTCACCCAAAATGGTAAGGAAATAGAATATCACTTTTGAGTTCCTGCTTTGTAAGAAACTGCCACAGGTCTGCCTCCATGTCGGCGGGGTGATGCTCCAACACATATCCATTAACGATGTGTGGGTCAATGAACCCAACATCATGGATGTTCCTTACTCTGCATTCCTTAATCTTCATTCTGCATGTATAATAGCGGACACAACAATATAGTTAGGACATATATATAGTGCAGGCAATATGAACGAGATGGGGTAGAAATAAATCACTTACAGAACGTAGCAACTGATGATAGATTTGTCGAGCTCGCGCAGATTGAAAAGCTGGAACAATTCACTCAGATGAATTTGTACATAGTAATGTTTGAAGTGATGCTCATATCTAACTTCCGCATAAATATATTCTTTGGCGTTTTTATTTTTTATGTAACCCTTGTACCATTTCAGCAGACCTTTCATTTGTGGAGGTAGATCCTGTTCCTGCGCAGACTCGACGAGAGGCCCATTCTTCACATATGTAATTACTACCTCCTTCACTGGCGCCTCATCAAGGACTAACAGTTCACGAAGAGTAATACCTAAGTTGGCCGCTTGTTCTCTGGCACTCGTTACAGTCAATCCATGTGCTGCCGCAGCTGCTATGATATCGGGGTCATCCGGACCGGCGGCTTTCACTATAAGCGGGGCAATCGATTGTTTACTTTGTTCCCCGAGCTGGGCAAACTCGTTTCCCGCTTTTTTTACTTTCTAATTCCGTTTTCTCGGCCTCCTCCAAGGCTTTGTTCTCCTGGTTCTCCGCCCGCTCTTTCTTCTCCTTCAACATGAGTGCCTGCCTACGAAGTTCACGTGCATAGTCGTCAGGCAGATTCTTCGCGGCTTGGGACGGTGTGCTCAAAAATGACTTAGCCCACTTCTTTTGCTCATCAGAAAATACTGGCTTGGGCTCGGGCTCTCTTTTCTTCTTGCAGTCCGCCTTCCATTTCTCATGATCAGCAGCCGCGGCCGCGGCAGTTTCCTCGGCACTACGTTCCCAAGGCCTTGTGGGGAGAGGCTTCAATGATGGCTCCGGTACCTTTGTGGTCTTAGGTACATAAGGGTCCGGGTTAATAATCCAGGACTGCTTCTGCTTCTTTGCCGGAGGTGGATTGGGGGGCGGCGTCTGATCACCCGCCGGACGAGGACTGGGGGGCGGCGTCTGATCACCCGCCGGACGTTGTGGACTGGGGGGCGTCGGCTGACGTGACGGAGGTGTAGGTGAACCGCCACCACCGTAGGGGGGTGGACTTGTTGTCCTTGGCGCCTCGCCTGGAAACTTGATAAACTTCTTTTGCCATAGAATGAAATGGCGCTTGACATCTCCAAGTCTTTTCTCCCCTTCAGGTGTAGCAATGTCAATCTCCAGGTCCTCAAACCCTTGGACTATGTCCTCCACCGTGACACGAGCATAGCCATCTTGAATGGGGGTGTTGTGGTGGAGTGCTCCAGGTAAACATGGTAAAGCACTGCCGATGGCTACCTTCATGGACATGTTCCCGATAGGATAATACAGATGACATTCTTTCATCTCCTTTATATCGTCCACGGGGTAGCGAGGAGGCTCCGGTGCAGTAATTTCGACCACCAGAGGCTCCGGTGCAGTAATTTCGACCACCAGAGGCTCCGGTGCAGTAATTTCGATCGTCGGTGCATCTGCACCAGCCGGTGGGGCCTCCGTGGAAGCCACACTGCTTCTCCGCTGCTGGCTTCTGAGATCCGCTGGATGATCTTCATGCTGCGCCCGAGCTGCATCTCGTTCGGCTACTAGTACACTCACGGTTTTCTTCATCACATCCATTTCCGATGCCAACCGCGCCACAACATCTGCTTCCCGATCCATCTTTCTCTTCCGGCTTCTGTAACCGTACGGGTCATCGTTCTGGGGGAACCCTATTTTCCACGGAATGTGCCCCATGCCTCGTACACGTCCTCCGTGTTCAGGATTCCCGAGGGCTTTTGTCAGCGCGTCGTTCTCTCTGTTGAACTTGATCTTCCCCTCTTGAGCATCCCTCATTGCGTCAATAAGGGCTTGGGTGGGTTTAATTATTTTGCCCCGGTAAACACAGTCCCCTGTCTCCGGGTTCAGCGTTCCCCCATGCCCGTACCACCAGCTTTTGGCCCTTGGGTCCCATCCCTCCGTACCTGGACGGATTCCTCGCGCCCTCAGCTCGTTCTCCATCTTCTCCCACCTAGGCTCCCAAAGGCGATACCCTCCTGGCCCCATAATATGATTGTACTCCTTCTTAGCCGCATTTTCCTTATTTTTTTCGATATTTGAATGAACTGCTCCGATTTCTTTTGCTTCACAAATTCTGGCCAATCATGTTTCAGTTTCTCATATTGTCCTTTGAAATCCGGAGTCTTGTTCTGCTTGACAAAGTCATGGGCTAGATTTTGCTTGAATTTCCGGAATGCGTCGGCCATCTTATGAAGAGCGAACTGTTTGACTAGCCTCCTCCTCTCCTTGTTTTCCTCAATCTTGTTACCCTCCTCATCGAATTTGTTGTATTCCGGAGGTAGAATGAAATGTTCCATAAGCTTTTTGAAGCAATCTTTTTTTGTTCTCTTATCGACAAAAGTGAAACCAGCAATTCGTGCCTTCTTTGGCTTATTCCACTCCTGGACGGTGATCGAGACGTTGTCTCTAACAATGGCTCCGCATTGGTTGACAAACTTGGTGGCGTTCTTGCGGGGCTCCAGCGGCCTGCCGGTTGCACTGTCGACAACCTCGATGGTGCATGTTTCTCCTTGTTTCATCGTCTTGGTTGCGCCACGCTTTGACGACGTACTCGATTGTTTCGACGATCCGGCCGAGGGCTAAAATAAGAAAGAGAGTCGCGCGCGTTAGTCCACACATATTTATTCAAATCAGTTAGTTTGTATCACCAGAGGCTCAATGTATATATATATACCTCGGCGCCGGAGGTGGTTGCTACTTCCATTTGAAGATCGTCGTTTATCGACGTTTGTTCGGCATCATCTTGCTGACGGCGCCCTTCATCTTCACCGTCAAGGTTCAGATAAGAAGAGATATCATCTTCTTCTTGTCCGGTCGGCACATATAGAATATCGCCGTTTATGATGCCGAACATATGTGCTTCACCGTCCGGATCATAGTTGTCCATAATCGGGTCAGCTCTATCGTCCGCCATTATGTCAGTCCTGAAAACATGTAGTAAAAACAAATTAATTAAGTGAAGAAGGGGGGCGGTGGCGGTGGCGGTGGCGAAAGGGCGGTGGCAAAAGGAGGGGGCGAGGAAGGGGTGGGAGAGGGTGTCACGGTAGAGCGCGAGACGGGGCGGCAGACGACGGCGTCACGGAGAGGGAGGCGAGGACAACACACATTTATAACCCTCGCCGTCCCCTCTCGATCCCTAAAAAAACACCGCGCGCATCGCCGCCCCCCTCGCCGCCCCCTCTCCGTATATACGTTTTTTTCTTAATTATCAAATTTTACGGTTTTTTTTGTTAATTATCAAGTTTTAAGTTATTTTACCGTTTTTGTTAAACTAATTAACTAGTTAAAATTAAAAAGAACAAAAAAAAATCTCTCTCTCTCTCCACGATCTCATCGCTCTCTGTAGAGCAGCGTTGAGGGCGGTGAGGCCGGCCCGAGGTGGATTGGGGGGCGGCGTTGAGGGCGAGCGAGGCCGGCCGGCGGCGTTGAGGGCAGCGAGGCCGGCCGGCGGCGTTGAGGGCGGGCGAGAGGCGGCGCGGTGGGCGAGGGAGGCCGGCGGGCGGCGTACGAGGGCGAGAGGGGGCGGCGGGCGCCGTACGTGGGCGAGAGGGGGCGGCGGGCGAGAAGGGGTTCGGGCCCTTGTATTTATAGCCCCCCCTTTTTTGTTGTTAATTATCAAGTTTTATATACGTTTTTTTGTTAATTATCAAATTTTACGGGTTTTTTGTTAATTATCAAGTTTTAAGTTATTTTACCGTTTTTGTTAAACTAATTAAC
This sequence comes from Triticum aestivum, assembly GCF_018294505.1. Taxonomy (NCBI): domain Eukaryota; kingdom Viridiplantae; phylum Streptophyta; class Magnoliopsida; order Poales; family Poaceae; genus Triticum; species Triticum aestivum. Next base: position 506,112,137 of record NC_057795.1, read on the forward strand.
TAGTTAAAATTAAAAAGAACAAAAAAAAGAAAAAAAAGAAAAAATTCCGGTGGCCCGCGGCGCCCCTCTCTCTCTCTCCACGATCTCGCTCTCTGTCTGAGACCGGTGGCCCGTGCGCGCGCGGCAGTACCGAGAGGCCGGCCGGCGGCGTTGAGGGCGGGCGAGCGAGGCGGCGCGCGGCCGACGAGGGCGAGCGAGGCGGCGACGAGGGCGAGCGAGGCGGCGCGCGGCCGACGAGGGCGAGCGAGGCGGCGACGAGGGCGAGCGAGGCGGCGCGCGGCCGACGAGGGCGAGCGAGGCGGCGCGCGGCAAACATACGGCGGGCGACGGCGGGCGGCGTCGAGGGCGAGGGCGACGGCGGGCGGCGTCGAGGGCGACAGCGGGCGGCGTCGAGGGTGAGGGCGACGGCGGGCGGCGTCGAGGGCGAGGACGAGACGGGGCGGCAGCTTCGGCGCGGTGTTGAATCGGAGAAGACGAGAAGGGGTTCGGGCCCTTGTATTTATAGCCCCCCCCCCTTTAGTCGCGACTAAAGGGTAACCTTTAGTCGCGGTTGGAGAGGAGAACCGCGACTAAAGGGCTTTTTTGGCGGGTTTTTGTTCCCGCGCGCAACGACCTTTAGTCGCGGTTGGGCAGGCCAACCGCGACTAAAGGTGTTCTTAAAATACTTTTTCTTTTTCAAAATGTTAGAAATACAAATAATATATCGAAAAATTCAGAAAAATAAAACTAATTCAATTCAATATGTTAAAAACACAAATATTATATCAAAAAATTCAGAAAAATAAAACTAATTCAATTCAAAATTCTGAAAATACAAATAATATATCAAAAAATTAAGAAAAATAAAACTAATTCAATTCAAAATGTTAAAAATACAAATAATATATCAAAAAATTCAGAAAAAAAAACTAATTCAATTCAATATGTTAAAAACACAAATAATATATCAAAAAATTCAGAAAAATAAAACTAATTCAATTCAATATGTTAAAAACACAAATATTATATCAAAAAATTCAGAAAAATAAAACTAATTCAATTCAAAATTCTAAAAATACAAATAATATATCAAAAAATTAAGAAAAATAAAACTAATTCAATTCAAAATGTTAAAAATACAAATAATATATCAAAAAATTCAGAAAAATAAAACTAATTCAATTCAAAATTTTATACGCCTAGGCAGGAGTATGACTAAATCACTCCAAATTTCATGTATCATCAGTGGTATCTCGAATCATTCGAAAATGGACACCAAACACATCACGGGTAATATAATTCACATGATCCATTCAACAAAGTTTGGTACAATAAATTATTACACATCATTTCTTCCCTTGTGTCCCTGCTTGCTTACGATTGTGCCGTATCCATGGAGCATCCTCATCATTTAACTTAATGCTTGGGTCGGTGTTCACTTTGAAGGGCGGAATTTCAGCAAACATATTATAATCTTCTGACATGTCTGTCTTGTCCTCCACTCCCACGATGTTTCTTTTCCCTGAAAGAACAATGTGGCGCTTTGGATCATCGCATGATGTACTGATCGTTTTCTTATCTTTCCGTTTCCTCGGTTTGCTACTCATGTCCTTCACATAGAAAACCTGAGCGACATCTTTCGCTAGGACGAATGGTTCGTCAAGGTAACCAAGATTGTTGAAATCCACCATTGTCATTCCGTATTGCTGGTCCACCTTTACCCCACCTCCTGTTAGCTTGAACCATTTGCACCGGAACAAAGGGACCTTAAAGGAGGGTCCATAGTCAAGTTCCCATATCTCCTCTATGTAACCATAATATGTGACCTTTTGCCCATTCTCGGTTGCTGCATCAAAGCGGACACCACTGTTTTGGTTGGTGCTCTTTTTATCTTGGGCGATCGTGTAAAATGTATTCCCATTTATCTTGTACCCTTGGAAAGTCGTTATAGTCGAAGATGGTGTCTTGGCCAACATGTACAGCTGATCTACAACATCATTGTCATTCATTAAATGTTTTCTCAACCAACTGCCGAAAGTCTCCATGTGGGCCTTCCTAATCCAGGATTCAGGCTTCCCCGGGTTGTCCGAGCGTAAAATATTCTTGTGTTTCTCAAAGTACGGAGCCACCAAGCTGGAATTGGTCAGTACAGTGTGGTGTGCTTCAGTCAGAGAATGGCCGTCCATACATGTCGTTGATTTCCTTCCGATCGTGCCTTTTCCACTTAGTCTCCCCTCGTGCCGCGATCGAGGAAGACCAATCGGCTTAAGGTCAGGAACAAAGTCAACACAAAACTCAATTACCTCCTCATTTCCATAGCCCTTGGCGATGCTTCCTTCTGGCCTAGCACGGTTACGAACATATTTCTTTAATACTCCCATGAACCTCTCGAAGGGGAACATATTGTGTAGAAATACAGGACCGAGAATGAAAATCTCTTCGACTAGGTGAACCAAGAGGTGCGTCATAATATTGAAGAAGGATGGCGGGAACACCAACTCGAAACTGACAAGACATTGGATCACATCGTTCTGTAACCGTGGTAGATCTTCTGGATTGATTACCTTCTGAGAGATTGCATTGAGGAATGCACATAGCTTCACAATGGCTACTCGAACATTTTCCGGCAGGAGCCCCCTCAAAGCAATCGGAAGCAATTGCGTCATAATCACGTGGCAGTCGTGAGACTTCAGGTTTTGGAACTTTTTCTCCGCCATGTTTATTATTCCCTTTATATTGGACGAGAATCCAGACGGGACCTTCATACTGCTCAGGCATTCAAAAAAGATGACCTTCTCTTCTTTGGTCAGAGCGTAGCTGGCACGACCTTGAAACCATTCCGGATGCCGGTCATCAGGGTCTTTCAAACGTTGCTGGTCCTGCCGTGCTTCCTTTGTATCATTTGTCTTCCCATACACGCCCAAGAAGCTTAGGAGGTTCACGCAAATATTCTTCGTAACGTGCATCACGTCGATTGCAGAGCGGACTTCTAGGACTTTCCAATATTCTAGCTCCCAGAATATAGATTTCTTCTTCCACATGGCTGCGTGCCCGTCAGCTCCCTTCGGAACTGATTGTCCGCCAGGACCCTTTCCAAAGATGACTTTCAAATCCTTGACCATATCAAATACCTCAGCACCAGTGCGTTCCGCAGGCTTCGGCCGGTGATCTGCCTTGCCGTTGTAATGCTTGCCTTTCTTTCTTACTGGATGAATTTTCGGAAGAAATCGACGATGCCCAAGGTACACGTTCTTCTTACAATTTGGCAAATGTACACTTTCAGTCTCATGTAAGCAGTGCGTGCATGCATTGTATCCCTTATTTGACAGTCCCGAAAGGTTACTAAGAGCAGGCCAATCGTTGATGGTTACGAAAAGCAACGCTCGTAGGTTAAATTCCTCTTTTTGTGCTCATCCCACACACGGACACCAGGTCTGCCCCACAGCTGTAAAAGTTCATCAACTAATGGCCTTAGGTACACATCGATGTCGTTGCCGGGTTGCTTCGGACCTTGGATGAGCACTGGCATCATAATGAACTTCCGCTTCATGCACAACCAAGGAGGAAGGTTGTAGATGCATAGAGTCACGGGCCAGGTGCTATGGCTGGAGCTCTGCTCGCCAAAAGGATTCATGCCATCTGTACTTAGACCAAATCTTATGTTCCTTGCGTCAGCTGCAAAATCTTTGAACTCTCTGTCGATCTTTCTCCATTGCGTTCCATCTGCGGTGTGTCTCAACTCCCCGTCCGACTTACGGTCCTCTTTGTGCCATCGCAACAACTTGGCATGCTCTTTGTTCCTGAACAGACGTTTCAACCGTGGTATTATAGGAGCATACCACATCACCTTGGCGGGAACCCTCTTCCTGGGTTTCCCGCCCTCAACATCGTCACCAGGGTCATCGCCTCTGATCTTATAACGCAATGCAGTGCATACCGGGCATTCATTCAAATTCTCGTATTCACCGCGGTAGAGGATGCAGTCGTTGATGCATGCATGTATCTTCAGAACCTCTAAACCTAGAGGGCAGACAACCTTCTTTGCTTCGTACGTACTGGCGGGCAACTCGTTATTCTTTGGAAACATATTCTTCAACATTTTCAGCAAGTTTTCAAATGCCGAGTCAGCTACACCTGCCTGTGCCTTCCATTTCAGCAAATCCAGTGTGCAGCCCAGCTTTTTCAGACCATCATCGCATCCAGGGTACAACGACTTTCTGTGATCCTCTAACATGCGATCCAAATTCTCCCTCTCCTTTTCAGTTTCGCAGCGTCTCCGTGCATCAGCAATGGTCCGACCAAGATCATCAACGGTCTCATCACGTGCCTCTTCTTCACCTTCACCTTCACCTTCCCCTTCACCTTCCCCTTCACCTGCCCCTTCACCTTCCCCTTCACCTTCAGCATCCTCCATGAAAGTATCACCGAAATGAGCAAGATAGCTTTCATCGATGAAATCATCCCCTTCTTCATCTTCTTCCATTATAACCCCTCTTTCTCCATGCTTGGTCCAACAATTATAGCTTGGCATGAAACCGTGCCGAAGCAGGTGCAGGTGAACTTCTCTTGAGGAAGAGTAACCCTTCTGATTCTTACAGTCAACACATGGACAGATAACAAAACCCTTCTGCTTGTTCGCATTAGCCACTACGAGGAAATCTTTCAAACCCGTAGTGAACTCGCGGGAGAGTCGGTTACCGTACATCCATTGCCGATTCATCTGCATTATTATAATATAAAATATATAATTAACCATCATGCATTTGTTAAAGTAACTAGCTATAAACAATAGAAATTAAACAATGAACAACACACATGCATATTTTATCAATGACACACATGCATGAAAGGTTCAAGTTGCTAACCGCGATCGAGGAGGAACCTCAAGTGTGGCTCCAACACTTCATATCATGTTTGTTTCACGCTGTTGGGCATTTCATCAAACACCTTGTGTGCATAAGAGGAACCAAAAGCAAATCTACACCCCCTTGTGAAGAGAAGTGGCACCAAATGGCTAAGTGAGTGCGCTGAACTGGTATATATAGGGGAGGAGCTTTAGTCGCGGTTGGCCTGGCCAACCGCGACTAAAGGCCTTTGGGCACCTTTAGTCGCGATTGGCCTGGCCAACCGCGACTAAAGCCCCTCACGTGCACCAGCTGGCCACCGAGCGCCCTGGCCCAAGCCTTTGGTCGCGGTTCGTCTGCCGAACCGCGACTAAAGACTTCATTAGTCGCGGTTCCTACAGTTTCGCGACTAATGGGGCTGGACGGAAGCCTCTTTTTCTACTAGTGCGGCCTCCTGCGCGCGCTCGCCCTCCTCGCGTCCGTGCCGCTCGTGTACCTCACCTACATCTCCGTGTCGGAGCCGCTGGCCGTGCGCACGTTCGTGTACATCACCGTGGCGGGGCTGAGGGTGAGCGACATCGAGGCGGTGGCGCGGTCGGTGCTCCCCAGGTTCTACGCTGGCGACGTGCACCCAGAGGGGTGGCGGGTGTTCCGCTCGTTCGGCAGGAGGTGCATCGTCACCGCGAGCCCCCGGGTGATGGTGGAGCCGTTCGCCCGGGCGTTCCTCGGTGCCGACAGGGTCATCGGGACGGAGCTGGAGGTGGACGGGTCCGGGAGGGCGACGGGGTTCGTCGCGCAGCCCGGCGTGCTCGTCAGCGTGCACAAGAGGCAGGCGGTGCTGAGGGAGTTCGGCGACGCGTCCCGGACGTCGGCATGGGGGACAGGGAGAGTGACTTCGACTTCATGTCCGTCTGCAAGGTATGCTCAAGCGCTCAACTACTCCATGTTCAGTTAATTGATAACCATCTCTACACACATTTCTCGCGTGTACAGTTATTTGACATGCAGGCCGTGAACCCTGAATATTTTTTGGCGTACATTTGACCACCAATACATTAGTGCGTACAGTACATTATACTTCCCTGTCTAGATCGTAGTCTGCAAAGTTTGCGGTCCTAGGCAGCAGACGTGCAGGCACCAACGTGGCAATAACGCTCGCGTAAGTAGATCGTTTTCATCTCGTCCCTGGCGGTTGGAACCTAGCCACCGCCAGAATAGGCCAATCTTCCAGCGCCGTGCTCCGGCGGCCTCCCTCCGCCGGCGACCTCGATCGTCGGTGGTGAGGGGGTTACCGGATCCACGCGTATGGATCGTTTTTATTTCCTCGTAATCTAGGATTTTTAGATTGTTAACGTCTTGGCTTGACGGCGACGATGACGACGCTGAATAAAGATTCTTCGGATCCTTACCTGACGAGGCCATCGGCCCTACGGTTGGGGATGAATTTGGAAACCGGTTTGTTCAAGTAAGGACAGCGTGGCGGCAGCGGCATCCTTGTAGTGGACTTGTGTCCTCGGGCTCCGCCGTTGCGACGGCTTTTACTCCAGTGTCAACGCGGAGCTTGGGAGGTAGTCCAGGAGCAGATCCAGATTATGGTCTGCATCGACGACATCTGGAAGACGGAGCGTGTGTTGGGTTCGTGGTTCGTGGATGGCATGTAAGGTTTCTTCCTTCGGCGTCTTAGTCGTGGTGGGGTGCCAGATCTGGAGTTTGATGACATGTCCGGGATGTTGCCTCGGTCTGATTCGTTCAATAGCAAGGGCTTCATTTTTGGTGAGTCACCTTGGAGGTACGTAAAACTGCATATCAGCGATGGAGCCGCGTCGAGTTCGGGTGAGGAGGTGATCTATCATTCTTTTCTTCGTTGGCTGTTGTGGTGGTGCCGGAGGCAGATGACGGGCGTTGGTGTCAAGCTCAGAGATATTCTGCTACCTTTTCAGTTTTGTCATGTCGGTCCTTACGTGACTTGTAGTTTGATCTTTATGATATAAATGCTACACATATTTTCATGCAAAAAAAAAGTCTGAAGCAGTTCAACCCATTATCCCTTTCCCATGAAAGACGATTACCAGTACAATTAGAAAACAATAACATTAGACCATACTAAAGGGGATTAGGAATGCAACAAAACACTGCGAAATATGCAAGGAGTGAGACATGAGGAAACTCAAGGATTGGCGGGTTGTCGATATATCATATTCCAGAATGCTCTCGTTAGTTGCATCTAAGCTACTTATAATGACATTTCATGAGATTTATACTCTCAAAAGCCCTTGAGTAAGATATTTGAATATACTACTAAAATGAACACAACCACATGAATGAACACACTATAATGCATTGAAGTCACACAAATTTATTTTTAGAGAACATGTCTATGTTTTATTTGTTAGACTTGGAAGCAAAATAAATTTAGATAAGGATTTTTCTAGCCCCAAATATACATTAAAAAATCCAATGAAAAATATGAATTTAGATCACAACGTATCTTCCATAATGGAGAACAAAAAGTGTAGAGCAAGTACGTGTTTTAATATTTACCAATGCAGTTAGATGAGTAATCTTAAAATGCATGAAAATGAAAATAATAATGATAAAGTATTTAAGGATCTTATAAATGAAAAAAAATATACATTTGGTAGTACGATAACTTTTGAAGTAAAAAAGATTAGTACAAATAAGATATTGTTGTCTCAACCACTATTGAGCCGTGGAAACCAATGACGCGTTTGGTTCATCTCAGGTAACGTATTCAGCTTTCTAATCAGATTGCACTATATTAGGTGGTGTATTGAGTGACCACATGATTTGCTTGATTCAACAAAAGGATGTCTTCTGGATACAATGCAGCACTATGGTTCTTGTTGAAGATAGCAGAGGTAGGGCTGGCTCACGTTGAAGAAAACAGGGGACCAGGAGACGGGGCTTCGAGAAGAGAGAGATAAATCTGATGTTGCTTCTTGCCGTAGGGGAAGGAGAGGCCCGGTGTTCCTACTTCGGCAGGAAGGGAAGGTCGTGGCGGCGAAGGGGAGGGCTCATGGTGGAGACGAGACGAGGCGAAGACGAGAGGAGAAAAGAAAAGGGGATTGAGCGTTTTTTGTATCCATGTGGCATGCACGTTTTGGGTTTTGCGAAGAGCATATCCGATTACAGGGTGATGAAAATAGGCCCAGCCGAACCAGACGCTAGTATCGTTTTTGCTAAACGCTGTAATCCGAAGAAAGTGGAAAAGTTACGAACCAAATGCACCATAAAGATGTTGCAAACACATATGTACAACCTGAAGCAACCAAACTATTCATTTAGGTTTTGTTATTGAACAAATAATAAATAATATGCACACGGCTTCGTTTAAATACAAGAATGCACACATTGATATAAGTATTCATATGAAACGCTAAAGCATCAACTTCTTAAATAGATTTTCATGTGTAAAAGTATTCACACTAACAAAAACTTAAATGTTTTTCTCATGACTAAACTACCCAACTTGGGGTCTTTTTCTTGAAAAGTTTCAATTTTTTTATCAAAACTTAGTCAAAAGTTGGAAAAATATTTCAGAATTTTAGATGAGTTAAAAAATGTTCTCAGTTGTCTTAGGATACTTTTTGCAGTCACATTTTCAGTTAATTGATAACTTATTCTCTACGGTCATTTCTCGCGTGTACAGTTATGTGATATGTAGGCCGTGAGACTTGATTCTTTTTTTTGGCGTACATTTGGCCACCAATACATTAGTGCAGTACAATACATTGCTTTTCATCTACTCCCTCTGTTTCAAAATGTAAGACGTTTTATGTTTAGATTTAAACCAAAAAGTGTCTTATATTTAAGACAGAGGAAGTTTTTTAGAAAGGAGATAGAGGAAGTAGATCATAGTCTGCAAATTTTGCGGTCCTAGATAGCAGACATGCACGCATCGATGTGGTAACTCTAGGGCAGTTCGAGCATTATCCCATGAAAGAGGATTACCAGTGCAATTAGAAAACATAACATTAAACCATACTAACGGGGGATTAGGAATGCAACAAAACGGGGTCTCAAATGAGGCGATACCTTGTCGCCCATGCCTTTTATTCTGCTCATGGAGGTCCTGCGGCGGCTATTCTCTCTTGCGGTGACTCGCTGTCTACTTTCTCCTCTTCCAAGATCCGGCCTTGACCAACGAGTCTCCATCTTCGTTGATGACATCAGGGTATTCATTAAGCCCAAGGAGTTGGGGTTTTCTGTGAGTGATGCTATTCTCCACGACTTTGGGGTGGCGTCTGGGCTATGTGTGAACATGTTCAAGAGTGTGACCATGCTAATTCGGTGGTCGGAGGGACAAGTCGACTTGGTCAGATTATTGTTAGGTTGCTCGATTGGATCGTTTCCATGCAAATACCTGGATCTTCCCGTGAGGATTCAAAGCAATCAATGGCCAATTTCCGATTTCTGGTGGATCGGCTGGCTCAAAAACCGCCGGGAGAGGTGCCTCTCTGCCGAAGAGCAGCAGGCTATCATTGGTGAAATCAGTACTATGTGCAATTCCTATTCATGTGATGCTTGCTCTAGGCATTCCTCTAAAGATGGCAGTGGCTATGAACATAATTTGTCATGGATTCTTGCGGTGCGCCAAATCAGAGGCTCGAGGAGGGAACTGCGTGGTGGATTGGGATGCGGTCTGTATGCAGAGATGAACTGGTGGTTTTGGAATCCCCAACTTGGATTGGCTTAGTATTGCTGCTTAGACGAGGTGGCTCTGGCTCCGGAGGACCGACGATGCCAGACCATGGTCGGAGTTTGTTTGGGCTATTCCAAAGAAGGCTAAAGTGTGACCATGAGATCGGATGCTGGTGAAGGAAACAACACGCTATTTTGGGAGGACAAATGGTTAGATGGGATGCATATACAGGAGTCGGCACCCTCTTTGTATGAACGAGTACTGAACAGGATTAGATCAACTAGGATGATTTCTTCGGCTCTCATGGAGGCTGCCTAGGCTCGTGAGTTTGGGCTCAATCTAAACAAAAAATCTTGGAGTTGTGGCCATGGATAACGCAGGTTTAACTAATTCCTGGCTTGGAGGACACGATCATATGGTCCTGGGAGCGTGACGGTGTGTTCTCGGTTAGATCGGCCCATGCGGCTAAATTTTTTGGCCGGTAGGTTTCCCCAGCGGCAAAATTCATGTGGAGGTCGAGAGCGCCCATGCAGTGCCGGCTATTCGCTTGGCTAGCCCTAAAAAAGCGATACCGGACTACCGACAAACTAGTGCGTCATGGCCTTCCCCACCAGGTGGCCTACTTGTTTTGTGATCAACATGAGGAGACGAGCTCGCACATCCTTCTTACTTTCGTCTTGGCTTGAACCGTTTGGACGCGGAATTTACAGTCCCTCGTCCAATGGTATTCTAGCTGGAGGACTGACCGGCAACACCAAACGGACATCCTCATAGTACTCTTGTTGACTATATATTTGGGAGATTTGGAAACATCAAAACACAATGGTCTATGTAGTGGTCTTTGATAACGTGTCACCATGGACAGCCCAAGTTCTCCAAAGGATTGCCTGTGGAGTATGGATATGGAAGCAAGCAAGACTTCTGAAGACGGCCTGAGATTCCTTCTTTGCGGGAATGGCCTGGTTGGCGGACCATGGGTTGTTAGTTGCTAGCTTAGGTGGATCTCAGGTGGTTGGAGTGTATACCAAAGTTGTAACATTTCCGAGTGGATGGGCTCTCTTGCTCTTTCTTGTATAATATATGATATGCATGCTTGTGTGCATTCTAAAAAAATGCAACAAAATACTACGAAATGTGCCAAGGAGTGACACATGAGGAAACTCAAGGATTAGCCGCTTGTCGACATATCACATATTCCAGAATTCTCTTGTTAGTTGGACGTAGGTTGCATTTATAGTAATACTTATAACAATATTTTCTAAGATTTATACTCTTAAAAGCCCTCGAGTAAGATATTTGGATATACTAAAATGAAGACCACATATGAATGAACACACTATAATTCAATGAGGTCACACAAATTTATTAGTAGACAACATGTCTCTGTTTTGTTTGTTAGACTTGGAAGCAAAATAAATTTAGACAAGAATTGTTCTAGCCCCAAATATGCATTAGAAAATCCAGTGAAAACATAAATTTAAATCGCAACGTATCTTCCACAATGGACAAAAAAAGTAGAGCAAGTACGCATTTTAATATTTACCAATGCAGTTAGTTGAGAAATCTTAAAATGCATGAAAATGAACAAATAATGGCAAAGTACTTAAGGGTCCTACAAATGAAAAAATATATACATTTGGTAGTACAATAACTATTGAAGTAAAAAAGAGTAGTACAACCAATTTCTTTTTGTCTCAACCACTATTGTCTAAATAAACGTGGTGGAAACCATTAAGTCAACTAAAGATGTTGCAAACGCGGACTAAACTTGAGTGGCGTAAAACAGGTGCCCAGGGGCGAAGCCAGGATTAAAGATCGTCAGAGTCAACACAAACAAGTAGTACTAACATGAAAAAACTACAGTTAAAGAGACTACAAATATTTTTTGCTAGCTTAAGTAACATTGTGATGGAATGTGACTTGGCCTAATCTAGATTGTGTAATCCACATGACTAGATTACAAACCCAGAAATTCAAATAATTATAAGAAGGAAACAATGTGACAAACAAACGCTTAGATGATCAGAGAATATGTATTTTAGAAAATAGAAAAATAGCAATTAGTTGAAGAAATCTATAGAATAAATCTTAAACTTTTATAGATGAGGAGAGTGGAGATTGGCCGGCGGCGGTCCACGCGAAGTCACTCGCTAACAGAGAAGCCGGGCGATCCAAGGGCAAGAAAAGTACCGCTTGTTTTCAAAAGGAATCACTCGATTGCACTGTCTGTAGTGCGGTGTAGATCCATCTATGGAAGTGGCCAGTGGGCCTGTATGCTTTTTGGCCACATGCAGAACAAGAGGCTACTGAGTTCTTTTTGGACTGCGGTCAATTGTTTTCAGTGTGTCATATTTTTCATGGTCTCAATGTATGTAATAGAATTTGGAGCAAGGTCGTCGGGGTCAATTGACCCCGGTCCAACACTGTGGCTCCGTCCCTGCCGGTGCCTTTGGGTGCATGACATGGGCCAAACAGGTAACTGGCCCACATGTCACATACCGAAAATCAGTTGAAGTTACGACACAAAAGTTGCATCATACAAACACATATGTACAACCTCAAGGGATCAATGTATTTAGGCCCCGTTCTCTTTGAAGGATCCTAAATACCAATATATACGAAGCAAATGGAAGTGCAGGTAGGTATAAAACAAAGAATATGAAACATGGGAGAAGATGAAAACAAGATGTTCGGGTAGCCAACAGGAAAACACAGGAACTCGTACCACTAACAACTGCTAAGATGAATATTTTATTCAGTTATATAATTCCTTATTCATGTTTGTACTGTTCTCACATACCATTAACAGTCATGGTGTGAAATCAGTAGGATTGTCTTGGGCTTCCGCCCAAAAATGCAGTCAGTGCGGATTTGTTTGTTCCTATGGAATCGGTACCGCTACAGAGAGTTTCCTATGAAATGTTGTAGCACCTTTCTTCGAAACGAACATAGTGAAGGAAAAAAGCATAAAGAAATTCTGCCAAACCTATAAAGCCAACGGGCCCTTATTTATGTTTTGTTATTGCACAAACAACAAATAATATGCACACAGTTTCCTTATAAAAAAATGCCTTCACTAATATAAGTATTCACATGAAACTCTGAATCATCAACTTATTTAATAGATTTTCGTGTGTGAAAATACTCACACTAACAAAAACTTAATTTTTTTTTCTCATGACTGAATCGCCCAAGTCAGCTTTTCTTTTGAAAAGTTTGGATTTTTTTTATGCCCGGTAATTTATGTGTGAATAATTTGGTAACTTACGTGCTCCAACTATAAAACTTACATACTGGCATCCTGGTAACTTTGATCCAAAAAAGATTATCGAAACATATCAACATGAGATCTAGTTTTAAAGGCATCGTCATGACAGATTCAATTGTGAAAATGGATGTTAAATCGGAGTGATGTCTCCAACTATAAATATTTTGAATTATCAGAAAAAAGAGAATCTAAAATGAGATGAGTTTTTTGTCTAATGCATGCATGTCCATGTGAGAAGCAGGAGGGCCTTCCACTCACTCCCTAAAAACAGCGCCCCGTAGATCTTTTCTACCTATAAAGATTAGAGGTTATCTATGTCCAATCTTTCCTACTTATAAAGATTGGAATTTATGGTGAGTTCACGGTCGTTCATTCTATTCAAAAAATCTCCGTTCCAAAACCGTACATGAGGTTTTCATCTCATACGGCTCCTCCCTTCTGTACATAATAGTACTAAGCAAAATAATCTATAGAATCAAAATAGAATTAGTCCCGTCTCATTATGAACCGAAAGGGGCTGGTATTTTTCCAAGAAATCTCTAGCGAACCTTCCCACAAGAGGTTTTTCTTAACACCAATGAATTCTATTAATGCTAGAGGAAAACGATAGCTCCAATAATTTCTTTCTTCTCAATGCCTCATATTTAGAGGAATTAGCTACTTCAACGATCTTTGATGGTTATAGGGGTATCCAGAGTACAAACCTGATGGTTGGGAGTCCAACATCCTTTTCAAATAAACAAATATACGCATCTTTACATATGAAACTAGCAACCTTCTAAGAGGCATATAAACAAATATACTTTACTCACATGTAAGATCTATCATAAATAAACAAATACAGTACTTTCATGTGAGACCTACTTGTTTTGTAAAAGGCAAAAATCACAAAGACAAAAGTATGACTTCACCTCAAAATCGATCTTGGTTTTAGTTCTCTTCCCAATCTACTATGGTCATTCAAAATTATGTAACGCTGCATGTCTCTTGCCGTATTTGCTATCTTTTCTAACCGTAAATCACATAACAGTCATAAATGACAACAGTCTTCCTAAGTCTCAGTCGACTGAGATTTCGTTAAGTCTTAGTCGATGCTATAACCGTGAGATTACGTTGCGATCCATGCAAAAAAAAAAAAATCAATTTTTTCTTTTTCTTTTTTACATGTTATGTCACTTAGTAAGACTTGATTAAATCTCAGTCGACTGAGACCTAACCACACCCAAAGGACAATGACGTTATTTCACCAGTTCTAAGCTAATGGTTCCATGGCAATGCATGGGCACATTGCTAGTATGAAAATATATTTGTAGAAATGCAGGGACAGAGCTGCCTATGCATTGGGCATGCAACATTCCCTTGGACCGCCATGACATGATGTGCATATTGGGCTAAGACGCTAAGTTGCGCGTGCGTGCGTGCAGGAAGGGTACATCGTGACTCGGAGCAAGTACAGCCCGGTGCCAAAGAACCAGCTGGAGAGCCCTGTCATCCTCCACGACGGTCGCCTCGTCCGGCGCCCGACCGACATCAACGCGCTGCTCACCTTCCTGTGGTTGCCGATCGGCTTCGCCCTGGCGCTCCTCCGCGTGCACGTCAAGCCGCTCCTCCCCAACCGCGTCGCCTTCTACGCCTGGAAGCTCATGGGCGTCAAGCTCGCCGTGCGCGGCAACCCGCCGCCGCCGGCCACGAAGGGCCGATCGGGCGTCCTCTTCGTGTGCAACCACCGCACCGCTCTCGACCCGACCATGGTCTCCGTCGCGCTAGGCCGCGAGGTGACACGCGTCACACATAACAGCGCCTCCAGCATCGTGACGGACCACACCTCGCCGGTCAAGGCCGTCGCGCTGTCCGGGGAGCGCGACGGGGACGCGGCCCGCATCCGGCGGCTGCTCGAGGAGGGCGACCTCGTCGTGTTCCCCGAGGGCACGGCCTGCCGCGAGCCATACCTACTGCGATTCGGCGCCCTCTTCGCGGAGCTCACGGACCGCATCGTGCCCGTCGCCATCGTCACCAAGGAGAGCATGTTCCACGGCTCGACGGTCCGCGGGCTGAAGGCTACGGACCCCTACTTCTTCTTCATGAACCCGCGCCCGACGTACGAGATCACGTTCCTCGACCAGCTGCCACGGGAGCTCACCTGCGGCGGTGGCAAGTCGCCGGTCGAGGTGGCTGTTAGAGAATATGTTTCCGTAGCATCTCAAACTCCTTTCCTTCTCCTACTCAAACTCCTTGTAATATTCTTTGTACTTCAAGCTTGGCTTCGACCGCATCAATCAATATAAACAGAACCGCAGCTCCCCTCGAGGGAGTAGGAACGCTTATTATCTTTCATGGTAATCAGAGCCACCTCTTCTCCTACATCTAGCCACAAATCAAAACCCTAGAACCACATATCATCGTCTCCATGGCTTCTTCGTCCGGCGTCGGCCTCAACCTCGGATCGCCGCCATCTGAGAAGCTAGCAAGAGGAAACTTCATCCTCTGGAAGACCCAGGTGCTCGCAGCCCTGCGAGGTGCGCAGGTAACCGGGCTCCTGGACAACTCTGACGCCGCTCCACCCAAGACTGTGGAGATCACGAAGGCGGACAAGACGACGGCCCTCAAGCCGAACCCTCTGTACGGGCCCTGGATCGCCAAAGACCAGCAGGTCCTGTCATATCTTCTCAACTCCATGTCTCCAGAAATCCTTGCGCAAGTCGTCGGGAAGGACTCCACCTATGAGCTCTGGACGACGGTGAACAATCTCTTCGCCTCGCAATCACAGTCCCGGATCACCAATCTAAGGATCGCGATCACCAATACCAAGAAGGGCACAATGTCGAGCTCGGCGTATATGGCGAAGATGAAAAGCCTTGGGGATGAACTAGCTGCCGCTGGTCGTCCCGTCTCTGATCCGGAGATGGTGGACTACATACTCGCAGGACTCGACCGCGACTACGACTCCGTGGTGGCGGCGATCGGCGCTGTCAAGAACACAATCACCGCCGATGACCTCTTCGCTCAGATCTCCGCCTTTGATCAGAGGATGGAGATGCTGGGAGACTCGTCTTCAGGCGGGTTTCATTCATCTGCCAACGCCGTCTACAGAGGCCGCGGCCAGTCCCGTGGTAGATCCCGTGGGCGAGGAGGAAGAGGGCGCGGCCGCGGTGACCGCGGTGACCGCGGTGACCGCCAGCCTTCTCCTGCAAATAGAGGCGGCGGATTCAGAGGACGCCCTCGACAGCAACAGCAACAGCAGGTACGCGAGCAGCAGCATGACTATCCTGAGTGCCAGATATGCTATAGACATCATCCAGGAGGTGCACGTGTCTGCTGGTGGCGCTATGAAGAGAATGATCAAGAAGAGAAGGAGGCGCATGCTGTCTCCTATGGCGTGGACACTAATTGGTACGCAGACAGTGCAGCAACAAATCACATCACAGGTGAACTTGACAAGCTGACAGTACGGGAGAAGTACAACGGAGGCGACCAAATTCGCACGGCAAGCGGTTCTGGTATGAATATCACCCACATTGGTAGTTCAATTGTTCAAAACCCCATGAAAAATTTGCACCTTAAAGATGTCTTGCATGTTCCTCAAACTTCCAAAAATCTTGTTTCTGTTCATCGATTCACCCTTGATAATAATGTTCTTATAGAATTCTATCCTCACTTTTTCTTGGTTAAGGATTTGAGCACAAGGAGAATCATTCTTAGAGGACGGTGCGTGGGAGGCCTCTATCCACTCATATCATCATCATCATCTTCATGGTCCAATAAACAAGCAAATATTGTCACCAAGCCATCATCATCAAGGTGGCATAGTCGATTAGGTCATCCATCTTCAGTCATAGTTAAATATGTTCTTAGCAAAAATAAACTCTCTTATGAGAATAGTGTTGAGTCAGTTTGTGATCCGTGTCAACAAGCAAAAAGTCATCAATTACCCTATCCCATCTCTACTAGTGTGTCTACTGCTCCTCTACAACTTATATTTTCAGATGTATGGGGACCAGCCCCTACTTCAGTTGGGAGATTTTCTTACTATGTAAGCTTTATTGATGACTATAGTAAATTTACTTGGATTTACTTGTTAAAGAAACGGTCTGATGTATTCCAAGTCTTCATCAATTTTCAAAACCTTGTTGAACGCAAACTGAACTCCAAGATCATTGCTATGCAAAGTGACTGGGGTGGTGAGTATGAAAAATTGAACTCTTTCTTCCAAAAACTTGGTATTTCACATCATGTCTCTTGCCCTCATGCTCATCAACAAAACGGATCTGCTGAAAGAAAGCACCGTCACATAGTTGATATGGGGCTAGCATTGCTAGCAAATGCATCCATGCCACTCAAATTCTGGGATGAAGCATTCTTAACCGCTACATATCTTATCAATTTGCTTCCTAGTAAAGTCATCAAATTTGAAACACCTATTACACGACTCCTTGGTGTCACACCCAACTACACATCTCTTCGTGTTTTCGGTTGTGCATGTTGGCCCAACCTCAGACCCTATAACACACGCAAACTCGCTTTTCGCTCCAAAAAGTGTGTCTTCTTAGGCTATAGTCCCATGCACAAAGGAGTTAAATGTCTAGATGTTCCTACTGGTAGGGTCTACATATCCAGAGATGTAGTTTTTGATGAGTCAGTGTTCCCTTTTGCTTCCCTTCATCCCAATGCTGGTGCACTTCTCCGCAAGGAAATCCTTCTTCTTCCTCCACATCTTCGGTCTTTTGATCATGGGGGCGACAGTTGTACTAACCAAAGTGATGATATTCCTGCTGGTATTGGTTCTTCTCTGTTGCCTGTACAGGTCCCTGGTGAAAACGGCGCTCAAAATGATCAAAATTTCGAAAATCAAGCTCAAGATCATCTTATATTTCATGCTGAGGAAGGAGACGAACCTGGCACAGATGACGAAGCTGATCCGGCGGCGCCCGCAACTCCTGTTCGTGCGCAGACCTCGGATCCCGCGGCCAAATCAGCCTCGGATCGCGCTCCCACCAACCGCAGCGCTGATTCAGCAGCAGGCGGGACCAGCTGCGGGGTCGGCTGCGGGGCCGAATCCGCCTCGCCCAGCGCGCGCCACTCCCACGCCGCCACCTCAGCAGCAGGCGGGACCAGCCATGGGGCCGAATCTCCCTCGCCCAGCGCGCGCCTGCAACCGCGGTCGGGCGGTCGATCCGCTGTGCCGGCTCGGGCGGCTGGCACCCGTGTGGTGGACACACAAGCGGCCACACCAACGGCTACAGGATCCTCTGCGCAGGTGGCGCCAGATTCGCCTGTGTCATCACATGCAGCTTCCTCGGGATCTTCTGCGGCGAGTGCTCCTGTGGTCCAGCCAGCAGTTTCTTCACGAGTTATGACTCGATTACAGAAAGGTATACGAAATCCTAAAATAAGAAAAGATGGGACTATACCATATGGAATGTTGTGTATTTCAGGAGAACCAACAACATTGAATAGTGCACTTGATGATCCTAAGTGGAAGAAGGCAATGGATGAGGAATATTCTGCACTTATGAGGAACAAGACATGGCATCTTGTACCAAATCAGAAAGGTAAAAATATCATCGATTGCAAATGGGTTTACAGAATTAAAAAGAAGGCAGATGGCTCCATTGACAGGTACAAAGCACGTCTCGTTGCAAAGGGTTTTAAACAACGTTATGGTATTGATTATGAGGACACTTTCAGTCCTGTTGTTAAAGCTGCAACTATCAGACTTGTGCTAGCCATTGCTGTATCCAAGGGTTGGAGTCTACGACAGCTAGATGTACAGAATGCGTTTTTGCATGGCATTCTAGAAGAGGAAGTGTTTATGAGACAACCACCTGGTTATGAGGACAAGAAGTCACCACATTATGTTTGCAAGCTTGACAAGGCACTCTATGGTTTAAAACAAGCACCCAGAGCATGGTACTCCAGATTGAGCTTACAGTTGAAATATCTTGGTTTCATTGCCTCCAAAGCTGATACATCATTGTTTATTTATAACAAGGCTGGAGTAGTCATTTTTGTGCTTATATATGTTGATGATATCATCGTTGCAAGTTCTTCACAAAATGCTACTAATGCACTTCTGCATGATTTGAGCTCAGAGTTTGCCTTGAAAGACCTAGGTGATTTGCATTTCTTCCTAGGTATTGAGGTCAAGAAAACTCAAGATGTAATTGTGTTAAATCAGGAGAAATATATCACTGAGCTTCTGTATCGCATGGGGATGAAGAATTGCAAGCCAGTTCCTACACCTTTGTCTTCCTCAGAAAAACTTTCAGCATATGAAGGTGTGCCACTTCAGGAGGAGGAAAGTACAAGGTATAGGAGTACTGTGGGAGCATTACAATATTTAACTCTCACACGTCCAGATATCTCATTTGCTGTCAACAAGGTTTGTCAATATCTGCATGCACCTACTTCTGCACATTGGTCAGCTGTCAAGAGAATTGTAAGATATGTAAAGCATACTATGGGAATAGGACTTCATTTCACACGGTCTAATTCCTCTCTTGTGAGTGCATTCTCTGATGCTGACTGGGCAGGATGCAGTGATGACAGAAGATCAACTGGAGGCTTTGCAGTATTTTTTGGGTCTAACCTTATTTCTTGGAGTGCCAGAAAGCAAGCCACCGTGTCACGGTCAAGCACAGAAGCTGAATATAAGTCCTTGGCAAATGCAACTGCAGAAATCATTTGGGTTGAATCACTTCTTGAGGAATTGGGAATCAAGAAGAATCGTATCTCATGTTTATGGTGTGATAACTTGGGAGCAACATATTTGTCCGCAAATCCTGTGTTTCATGCAAGGACAAAGCACATCGAAATTGATTTTCACTTTGTGCGAGAAAGGGTTGCAGCCAAGAAACTCGAGATACGGTTTATTCCCTCCAAGGATCAAGTAGCAGACGGTTTTACAAAGGCATTGCCATCAAGACCATTTGAGGAGTTCAAGAGTAATCTTAATCTAGGGTAGTTAAGATTAAGGGAGGGTGTTAGAGAATATGTTTCCGTAGCATCTCAAACTCCTTTCCTTCTCCTACTCAAACTCCTTGTAATATTCCTTGTACTCCAAGCTTGGCTTCGGCCGCATCAATCAATATAAACAGAACCGCGGCTCCCCTCGAGGAAGTAGGAACGCTTATTATCTTTCAGTGGCGACCTACATCCAGAAGTTACTGGCCCGGGTGCTCGGATTCGAGTGCACGAGCATCACGCGCGAGGAGAAGTACGGGATCGTCGGAGCCGCGTGCCGTCCAACGACGATGGACTTGGAGAAGCCAACAACGTAACCACTTGAGCTAGGGCTATATACGAATGCATTCTCAATTTCTTATGTGTTAATAATGGCCATTCATCGTTTCCAATTGTTGTCATGTGCGCAATATTTTTCTAATTTTATGTTTCATGTTGTACAGTAAACCTTAGCAACATCCGAGCCGCGAAGGTACCCAACCATGGTGTGTTTGACTTGTCGTGGATGTCTTGCTCGTTGCTACTTTCTTGTAGGGCCTATTTGGTTGCTAGGAAAAGTAGATGGAATCCTTCGGTAGCATTATTTACATTTTTGGTTCAAATGGATGGAAAAGCGAAGACATTTTCCTTCGATACAATTTTATCTCGCTTATAGACGAAGAACACAGGAATTTGGCAATCCACTTGGACCTTTTCTTTGGCGCAATAGCTAAATGCCAGTCGACTGACTTTAGCTTTTGTGGCTAGTCGATTTTGAGAAGGGTGTCGGGGGATTGATTCTGAGCCACGGGTAATTCTCCAAAACCCCGGTTCGAGCTCTGGGGACTTGACTTTGCCTCTACGAAGCTACGAGCTACACACGGCGAGGACACGGCGAGCTACCCAGGTTCGGGCCACCGTGCGATGTAAAACCCTACTCCTGCTTGGTTGTATTTCTGGTGGACAGTGCTCTCCGAGCTACAAGGTGAGCTTGAGCTCTTTGCGGCTAGCAATGGCACTAGGGTTTGAGCAAGAGTCGATCCCTCGCTACGGCGGCCGCTCTATCCCTTATATAGGTGCCTTGAGCCTCTTCCCTGAAAATATGAGCAGGAAGGGCTACCACATGGCAGCCATTTGAAAGGGGACAGGCGCCAGTGCTATCCTGACAAAAGGTGGTCTTCGCCTAGAAAAGGTGCTATCTGGTCATGCGCCAGGTGCTCCACGATGACCTCCGTCCTGCCGCGCCGCCGTCCTGGTCTTCTTTCACCAAAGGGGAAACCTTTGGGACTTGCTTTAGCTGCGGATAGGTGCATTTACCCCCTTAGCACCATAGGGGAAACTGTCCTGGCCGCGCAGGCTGGCACCTGATCCGATGACATCGTCCATGTGATGGCCATGCGACGCAGGGGCTCCTCGCGAGGCCGCTTGCCACAGTGGTGATCTTGGTGAAGTCCTTGGTCGGGGAAGTCCCTCGCGAGGTTGCTGGCTTCACGGCGCCCACTACTGGGCCGCCTCATGCGCTGGGCCGCAGGCAGATGGCCCGTGGTACCCCGGTTCCTACTGGGTCGACAAAGGGCAACGAGGTTTGCATGATGGAGGACGGAGGGAAGGAAGGAGAATGAAGGAGCCCGTCGAAGGGCTGCTCCATCATCTATCCTAGGGTGGGGGTGGGGCGGCAGCATGACGGTGGTGCAAGTTGGCGAAAATCTCCGTTGATGCCGGGGCTAGAGGGGTGGACGGGGAAGAGGGGGCGGCAGCTCAATGGTGGGCCGCGGTTGGGGGAGGGCGGAGCGGCGAGGCTGCGGGGAGCGCCGCCGGCCGCGGGCGGCAGAAGCAGGCTGTTAGGCCGACGGCACCATGGCGGCTCAGGGTGGAGAAGAAGGAAGCGGGAGGTTGAAGAAGGAAGCTAGTTCGTTCATTTGGCATTCATGGTTGGTAAAATCGGGCGACCCTGAAAATATTTGAGGCAACTGGCAAGTAGCCAAACCATTTTTGGATAATCATTGGGTGAATGGATCCCCGCATGTCTATATTACTCAAAGATGGAACCAATGTTCAGAATTACATGGTTGCACCAAGGCGTGACGAGAGGTTTTTTTAAAGGAGGATGACCCCGCCCTCTGCAACGGTATGTATAATCATTTTATTAATTATTCACAAGACCTTACAAAATAATACATCAATAAGACTGAAGCCAGCATCTTAGCAATATGTCGCTACTCCTATCAACTTGATGAAGGGGTGCATATTGTCCAGGTCTGTCGTGGTTTTGTCACGGCAGATGTCCTCGAAAAAGTACTTAGTCGTGAGGCCATCGAAACTAGGCAGTAGCTTGAACGTGGTTGATCGGAATCAAAAGACACAGGTTTACCCAGGTTCGCCCCTTCACGGTGGAGGTAAAAGCCTACTCCTGCTTGATTGCTATTGGCGATGATGATCTCGATTACAAGAGCGCGACTTGGCTAACCTAATACTCGAGAGCTTGTAACTTGATCTTTCTGCCTCAAGGGCTCTCCTTTATATATATAGGTCGAGGCCCTCGGCTTACAACAGAGTCCGGGTCGATTTACAACCCGTGCCCTAGTCTTATTCCTACTTATTATATCCTTTGAGTAGGAAAACTCTTATTACATAAGTCGTCGCCTCAGGTGTTGGGCCTTGAACCGACCTGCTAATTGAGTCGCCCCTCTGGGCCCTGTGCTTGTAGTCACCACGGCCCATATGACGAGCCCATTCCTCAAGTCACCACTGGACAACACACCCTTAATGGGTGGGTCATACCATGCGGTTATGTCCCCAACAAGGCCGCTTGCTCAGACCTCACGCCAAGGTCCAACATCTAAAACTGGAGGCCTCAACCAAGCCACAATCGTCGAGTGTGGGGCACACACTGGTCTAGCGCACTCTCAGTAAGCACTGCATGTGCATGCTGCATAGGCTGCCACCACCGTCGTCCACCAATCCATCTTCAGGGCAAGTTTGGACGCATCAACCTTGCTAGGCCTGCCCTCCAAGCCCCCACCACGCTAGACAACGCCACCTCCCTATACGCACCCATCATCATGCATCTGTCGTCGAGACCCTCCAGCGCCACACCGCTGAGACTCCACATTGTCAATGCGTCACATGAAACGTTGCTCCACTGTTGAAACCGTCCACTGGTCCCTCGAGCCAATGCACACCTCCAAGAATGACGCCTCCAAAGGGGGAACGACACAAGAGTGTCGCCATCATCCGATCAGCTGATCCAGGCTTTCCCCTGGAGGTAGCGGATCGAGGTCTAGAGCTTCTCAATGTTGATGCCTGCAAGAAGGGGATGACACAGAAGAGTGTCGCCGTCGCCGGCTTTGGGAACTAGCCGAGAACAAGGTTTTCACCCGGATATGCTCGACGAACCTCCATCCATCATTGTGTGCACAAGAGCGCTGTCGGATATCGGGTTCCGACAAAACCCTTAAGGTTCGAACTCTGGGGTGCGCGCGGAGATCTTCTCCCTACCGATCCACGCCCACTACTTCGCCACGGTTCTAAGCTAACAAGATGAACGACACAAGGGACACAAGATTTATACTGGTTCAGGTCACCATTGTGGTGTAATATCCAGTGTGTGGTGTGTGGATTGCCTCTTGGGCTGATGAGGAACGGTATAAGGGGAAGAACAGCCTCGCGAGGAGAGGTGTTCTTGTGCTGGTGTCATTGGTTCTGGTCTGAATGCTCCCCCTCTATGGTCGTGGCTAGTCCTATTTATAGAGGCCTTGGTCCTCTTCCCAAATATTGAGCGGGAAGGGATTCCACAATGGCAGGATTTGAAGGGGGACAACCAGTACAAGCTATCCTGACTAAAGGTGGTCTTCGACTGCCAAAGGCACTGGCGATGACGCCACCTTGGGCTCCATGGTGACCTCCATCTTGCCGTCCTGCTGGTCTTGGTCTTGTTGCACCAATATAGAAACCTTTGCTTGATGCCTCGGTACCCCGTGCCTGCGCTTGCCTCCTTTGCACCAAAGAGGAAACAAGGACACTGCGCCGGCCGGCGCCCTCCTGGCGCCCGCCTGGTCTTGATCGTCATGGCTTGCGTCATGCGCACCTCGCGAGGTACTCCTCGCCTTGATCTCTCCGCCTCCTCGCGAGCCTGCTTGGTGAGGC
The DNA here is from genome assembly GCF_018294505.1 of Triticum aestivum. Lineage (NCBI taxonomy): Eukaryota > Viridiplantae > Streptophyta > Magnoliopsida > Poales > Poaceae > Triticum > Triticum aestivum. Next base: position 506,135,976 of record NC_057795.1, read on the forward strand.
CGCCCCTGGGGAGGCCTTGCATCGTCCGCCCCGTGAGGCTTGGCCCCTCGCGAGGGTCTTGAACTTGGGTTGATGAAGACGGGCTGTATTGGGCCACTGATGAGCCACGCCGCAGGCCGCAGGCAGGCAAATCTGGGTACCCCCATATCAAGGACGCCAACAGTAGCCCCCGGGCCCAAGGCACGCTCGGATTTGGCTTAGCGGCAAAGCCAAAGGGCAAGTGTGGAGCGTCATGGGCCCCAACAGCCTGAGGCCTTGGGCGATGCGTGGCGACTGATTGGACGCGGGCATCTCCGCTTCCCCACGCTGCCTCGGCAACCACCCGATTTGACGAGTGCCTGCTGCATGCAACAAAGAGTCATTATTACCTGCGATCATGGAGGCCGACGGTTGGCCTCCTCTGGGCTATAAGTACGGAGAGGCGTGAGCCCCCGTTGTCCATCTCTCATTGCTTCCCCTGCTTCTTCTCTCTTGCTCCTCCTCCACTCTTGACGCCAATGGCGTCGATCCGCCGGTTCTCAGCCGCAGAGAAAGGAAAGGCCCCCCGGGAGGGGCCAGACCCGCTCCCGCCAAATAAAAGGCCGGTCCCGCGCCGCCACAACGAGGTCGCGTGGCCGGAGATGACGAGGCCTTGGTATGAGCGGCCGCCTCCGCTACCCCTGCACCGGGCAGAGGGTTCTGAAGAAAGGGACGGCGAGCGCCACCGCCCGCGCCGCAGGCGAGGCCGATGAGCCACGGCGGCGCGGGCCGTCGCTCCTAGAGTCCACGCTGCGGACTCCTCTTGTGAGCTCATGCTTGATACGTCCCCAACGTATCTATAATTTTTTATTGTTCCATGCTATTATATTACCTATTTTGGATGTTTATGAGCTTTATTTTACACATTTATATCATTTTTGGGACTAACCTACTAACCGGAGGCCCAGCCCGTATTGCTATTTTTTTTGCCTATTTCAGTGTTTCGAAGAAAAGGAATATCAAACGGAGTCCAAACGGAATGAAACCTTCGGGAGCGTGATTTTTTGGAACGAACGTGATCCAGAGGACTTGGAGTGCAAGTCAAGAAGCAACCAAGGCCTCCACGAGATAGGAGGGCGCCCCCCCCCTATTGGGCGCGCCCCCTTGTCTCGTGGGACCCTCGGGCGTCCACCGACGTACTTCTTCCTCCTATATAAGCCTACGTACCCCGAAAACATAAAGGAGGCACCCGAAACACAATTTCCACCATCGTAACTTTCTGTATCCGCGAAATCCCATCTTGGAGCTGTCGCCGGCGTTCTGCCGGAGGGGGAATCCACCATGGAGGGCTTCTACATCAACATCCTTGCCCCTCCGATGAGTTGTGAGTAGTTTACTACACACCTACAGGTCCATAGTTATTAGCCAGATGGCTTATTCTCTCTTTTTGGATCTCAATACAATGTTCTCCCCCTCTCTTGTGGAGATCTATTCGATGTAATCTCTTTTTGCGATGTGTTTGTCGAGATCCGATGAATTGTGGGTTTATGATCAGATTTATCTATGGATATTAATTGAATCTTCTCTGAATTCTTTTATATGATTGAGTTATCTTTGCAAGTCTCTTTGAATTATCGGTTTGGTTTGGCCTACTAGATTGATCTTTCTTGCCATGGCAGAAGTGCTTAGCTTTGGGTTCAATCTTGCGGTGTTCTTACCCAGTGATAGAAAGGGTTGCAAGACACGTATTGTATTGTTGCCATCGAGGATAACAAGATGGGGTTTATATCATATTGCTTGAGTTTATCCCTCTACATCATGTCATCTTGCATAATGTGTTACTCTGTTCTTATGAACCTAATACTCTAGATGCATGCTGGATAGCGGTTGATGTGTGGAGTAATAGTAGTAGATGCAGGCAGGAGTCGATGTACTTGTTATGGACGTGATGCCTATATACATGAGCATGCCTAGATAATGTCATAATTATTCGCTTTTCTATCAATTGCTCGACAGTAATTTGTTCACCCACCGTAATACTTATGCTCTCGAGAGAAGCCTCTAGTGAAACCTATGGCCCCGGGTCTATCTCTTATCATATTTGCTTCCAATCTACTTTTATTTTCATCTTTATTTTCTGCATCTATATTATAAAATACCAAAAATATATTTATCTTATCATACTATCTCTATCAGATCTCACTTTCGCAAGTGGCCGTGAAGGGATTGACAACCCCTTTGTCGCGTTGGTTGCGAGTTCTTTGTTTGTTTGTGTAGGTTTGTGGGACTTGTTGAGAAGCCTCCTACTGGATTGATACCTTGGTTCTCAAAAACTGAGGGAAATACTTACGCTACTATTGCTGCATCACCCTCTCCTCTCCGAGGAAAATCAACGCAAGCTCAAGACGTAGCAAGAAGGATTTCTGGCGCCGTTGCCGGGGAGGTCTTCGCTCAAGTCAAGACATACCAAGTACCCATCACAAACTCATCTCCCTCACATTTACATTATTTGCCATTTGCCTCTCGTTTTCCTCTTCCCCACTTCACCCTTGCCGTTTTATTCGCCCTCTCTTTCCCAATCTCATTCTCCTCTCTCTTTTGCTTGCCTTTTTGTTTACTTGTGTTTCCATGTGCCTTCTATGTGCTAGCATCTTTGCTTGCTAAAAATCTATTAATATGGATCCACTTAAAGTGTTCTACTTGGATCATCTTTGATCTTTATGCGCTCGTGCTGAAACCCCAACTAGCCTAGTTGATGGGAAATCTTTAGATGAGCATGCTCATTTTGTGCGTCACTGTTTGTCTGAAAAAGGGAGACTCTTCTGGGATCAAATAAAAAAATTGATGTGTTATGCTTGGAATCTTTGTGAAATTTGTGATTTTACTTGTTGCTCTAAGAACCCTAAAAAACACCTTCCCTACCTATGTGAGTTTAATGAAAATGAAATCTTATCTTCTTATGCAAAGGGTGTTTATAGTTACTATGATATCGAACAAATTGAAGAATTTGTTGCTTTTAAGGGTGATTACGAAGTTGCTTCTTTGATTGAAAAATATGATATTACTCTCTACGTATCTGAAAATTTTGACATACTTAAATATTGCTATGAAAACTATGCTCATAATGTCTATGTCAAAGAATTTATTGAGAGAATGATTGTTGCTTTGGAAGAAAATAATGATATACATGAATCTATAGATAATGACGATTCCGATGATTTTATTGAAATATACCTTGATGAACATGATGCTTTCTATTCTTGTGGCCATAATGTCAATATTTATGAAGATGAATTTGCTATAGTTCCTTATGTTAAACATGAGAGCGTTGCTATTGCACCCATACTTGGTAGTTCCTTCGATAAAAAGCATGATTGCAATGATTTTACTATAAATTCTCTTGATGTCAATTGTGCGAATAATATGCAAAACCCTAAGCTTGGGGATGCTAGTTTTGGTATGTTTACTACTTGTTGCAATGATCATGATCGGGGTGATTCTTCTTATGTTCTTGAAAATTTATTTAACCCCCATGATGAATATGAGATTGATAATAGTGTTTGCAATAATATTGAAAGTGGGTTTGTAAGAGTGTATACTTTAGATCCCACATATTTGGAGTATGTTCAATCTTACGGTATTTTCGATAAAAGTGGGTTTGGAAAGGTCATGACTTTAGTTAACAATAATCCCACTATTTTGGAAGAGTGTCAACTTTGCATGCATGTGGATCGTGTTGACAATATGTTATGTGATAGCTATTTTGTTGAATTTTCTTATGATCCCACATGTAATTATTATGAGAGAGGAAAATATGATTGTAGAAATTTTTATCTTACTAAGTTACCTCTCGTCATGTTGAGATTGCTATCGTCTCTTTCTTTTTCCTTGCATATGCTAGTTTTTGCTTGCCTTGCAAATTTGTTTGCTTATAATATGCCTATGCATAGGAAGTATGCTAGACTTAGATGTGTTTGTCACATGTTTTATGATGCACTCTTTATGCTTCAATTCTTGTCTTTATAAGAGCATCATTGAAATCTCAATGCCTAGCTAAAAAGGCTTTAAAGAAAAGCTAGTTGGGAGGCAACCCAATTTTATTTGTGTTTTTTTGTTTTTGTTCCTGTTTAGTAATAAATCTTTCATCTAATTTCTGTTTAGATGTGTTTTCTTGTTTTATTTAGTGTTTGTGCCAAGTAGAACCTATAGGATAACCTATGATATGAGTTGATTTGATTCTGCTGAAAAACAGAAACGTTGCGCTCACGAGAAAGAATTCAATAAATCACAGAAACGAGATTTTGCATTGATTCTTTTTCTTCCTGTTCAATAAACAAATTTTTTAGGACTTCCTATTTTGGTAGGATTTTTAAGATTCCAGAAGTTTGCGTTAGTTACAGATTACTACAACTGTTCTGTTTTTGACAGATTCTGTTTTTCATGTGTTGTTTGCTTATTTTGATGCATCTATGGCTAGTATGTAAGGGTATGAACCATAGAGAACTTGGAATACAGTATATTTAACACCAATATAAATAAAGAATGAGTTCATTACAGTACCTTATGTGGTGGTTTTGTTTTCTTTCACTAACGGAGCTTATGAGATTTCCTGTTGAGTTTTGTGTTGTGAAGTTTTCAAGTTTTGGGTAAAGATTTGATGGACTATGGAATAAAGGGTGCCAAAAGGCTAAGCTTGGGGATGCCAAAGGCACCCTAAGATATTCAAGAATAGCCAAAAGCCTAAGCTTGGGGATGCCCCGGGAAGGCATCCTCTCTTTCGTCTTCGTTCATTGGTAACTTTACTTGGGGCTATATTTTTATTCGCCACATGATATGTGTTTTGCTTGGAGCGTCGTGTATTATATTAGTCTTTGCTTGTTAGTTTACCACAATCATCCTTGATGTACACACCTTTTTGGAGAAGCCTATTTGATTAGAATTTGCTAGAATACTCTATGTGCTTCACTTATATCTTTTGAGCTTGATAGTTTTTGCTCTAGTGCTTCACTTATATCTTTTAGAGCACGGTGGTGTCTTAATTTTGGAGAAATTGCTAGTCTCTCATGCTTCACTTATATTATTCTGAGAGTCTTTTATAACAGTATGGTATTTGCTATGGTTACAAATTTGGTCCTAGAATGATGAGCATCCAAGTTGGGTATAATAAAAACTATCATAGAAAGTGAATTGGATGCTATGATCAATTTGATACTTGATAATTGTTTTGAGATATGGAGATAGTGATATTAAAGTCATGCTAGTAGGGTGATTAAGAATTTAAAGAATGCTTGTGTTGAAGTTAGCAAGTCACGTAGCATGCACGTATGGTTAAAGTTGTGTAACAAATTTGAAACATGAAGTGTACCTGGCTTGTGCATCCTTATGAGTGGCGGTCGGGGACAAGCGATGGTCTTTTCCTACCAATCTATCCCTCTAGGAACATGCACGTAGTGCTTGCTTTTTGATGACTTATAAATTTTTGCAATAAGTATATGAGTTCTTTTGACTAAAGTTGAGTCCATGGATTATACTCACTTTTACCTTTCCATCATTGCTAGCCTCTTCGGTACCGTGCATTGCCCTTTCTCACCTTGAGAGTTGGTGCAAACTTTGCCGGTGCATCCAAACCTCGTGATATGATACGCTCTATCACACATAAACCTCCTTATATCTTCCTCAAAACAGCCACCATACCTACCTATTTATGGCATTTCCATAGCCATTCCGAGATATATTGCCATGCAACTTTCCACCGTTCCGTTCATCATCATCATGACATACATTACTTTTGTCATATTGCCATTGCATGATCATGTAGTTGACATCGTATTTGTGGCAAAGCCACCATGCATATTTTTTTATCCATGTCATTCTTGATTTATTGCATCATTCCGGTACACCGCCGGAGGCATTGATATAGAGTCATATCTTGTTCTAGTTTCGAGTTGTAATTCATGTGTTGTAATCAATAAAAGTGTGATGATCATCATTATTAGAGCATTGTCCAAAAAGAAAAAAAAGAAAAAAAGAAAAAAAAAGGCCAAAGAAAAAGAAAAAGAAAAGAAAAGAAAAGAAAAAAAAGGAAAATAAAAAAAATAAAAAAAATAAAAGGGGGCAATGTTACTATCTCTTTTTCCACACTTGTGCTTCAAAGTAGCACCTTGTTCTTCATGTAGTGAGTCTCATATATTGTGCTTCAAAGTAGCACCATGTTTTTCATATAGAGAGTCTCATATGTTGTCACTTTCATATACTAGTGGGAATTCTTCATTATAGAACTTGGCTTGTATATTCCTACGATGGGCTTCCTCAAATGCCCTAGGTCTTCGTGAGCAAGCAAGTTGGATGCACACCCACTAGTTTTCTTTTGTTGAGCTTTCATTTATAGCTCTAGTGCATCCGTTGCATGGCAATTCCTACTCCTCATGTTGACATTAATAGATGGGCATCTCCATAGCCGTTGATTATCCTCGTCAATGTGAGACTTTCTCATTTTTATCTTCTCCACTCAATCCCCAATCATTATTCTATTCCACCCATAGTGCTATATCCATGGCTCACGCTCATGTATTGCGTGAAGGTTGAAAAAGTTTGAGATTATTTAAGTACAAAACAATTGCTTGGCTTGTCATCGGGGGTATAGAAGTTGGGAACATCTTTGTGTGACAAAAATGAAGCATAGCCTAACTATATGATTTTGTAGGGATGAACTTTCTTTAGCCATGTTATTTTAAGAAGACATGATTGCTTTTATTAGTATGCTTGAAGTATTACTATTTCTTTTGTCAGTATAAACTTTTATTTTGAATCATTTGGATCTGAACATTCATGCCACAATAAAGAGAAATTACATTGAGAAATTATGCTAGGTAGCATTCCACATCAAAAATTCTGTTTTTATCATTTACCTACTCGAGGACGAGCAGGAATTAAGCTTGGGGATGCTTGATACGTCTCCAACGTATCTATAATTTTCGATTGTTCCATGCTATTTTATTATCTGCTTTGGACGATTACGGGCTTTATTATACACTTTTATATTACTTTTGGGACTAACCTACTAACCGGAGGCCCAACCCATATTGTTGTTTTCTGGCCTATTTCAGTGTTTCGAAGAAAAGGAATATCAAACGGAATGAAACCTTCGGGAGCGTGATTTTTGGGAAGAATATGATCCGAAAGACTTGGAGTTCACGTTAGAAGAGCCTCGAGGAGGCGAGGAGATAGGAGGGTGCGCCCCCCTGCTACGTCTTGAGCTTGCGTTGGTTTTCCTTGAAGAGGAAAGGGTGATGCAGCATAGTAGCGTAAGTATTTTCCTCAGTTTTTGAGAACCAAAGTATCAATCCAGTAGGAGGCTCCTCACAAGTCCCACGAACCTACACAAACAAACAAACAACTCGCAACCAATGCGATAAAGGGGTTGTCAATCCCTTCACGGCCACTTGCGAAAGTGAGATCTGATAGAGATAATATGATAAGATAAATATGTTTTTGGTATTTTATAATATAGATGCAGAAAATAAAGATGCAAATAAAAGTAGATTGAAAGCTTTATATGATAAAAGATAGACCCGGGGGCCATAGGTTTCACTAGAGGCTTCTCTCAAGATAGCATAAGTATTACGGTGGGTGAACAAATTACTGTCGAGCAATTGATAGAAAAGCGAATAATTATGAGATTATCTAGGCATGATCATGTATATAGGCATCACGTCCGTGACAAGTAGACCGACTCCTGCCTACATCTACTACTATTACTCCACACATCAACCGCTATCCAACATGCATATAGAGTATTAAGTTCATAAGAACAGAGTAACGCATTAAGAAAGATGACATGATGTAGAGGGATAAACTCAGGCAATATGATATAAACCCCATCTTTTTATCCTCGATGACAACAATACAATACATGCCTTGCAACCCTTTCTGTCACTGGGTAAGGACACCGCAAGATTGAACCCAAAGCTAAGCACTTCTCCCATGAGAAGAAAGATCAATCTAGTAGGCCAAACCAAACCGATAATTCGAAGAGACTTGCAAAGATAACTTAATCATACATAAGAGAATTCAGAGAAGATTCAGATATTTCTCATAGATAAACTTGATCATAAACCCACAATTCATCGGATCTCGACAAACACACCACAAAAAGAGTTTACATCGAGTAGATCTCCACAAGAGAGGGGGAGAACATTGTATTGAGATCCAAAAAGAGAGAAGAAGCCAACTAGCTAATAACTATGGACCTGAAGGTCTATGGTAAACTACTCACAACTCATCGGAGGGGCTATGGAGTTGATGTAGAAGCCCTTCGTGGTGGATTCCCCCTCTGGCAGAACGCCGGCGACGGCTCCAAGATGGGATCTCACGGATATAGAAGGTTACGGTGGCGGAAATATTTCTTCGGTGGCTCCGTGGATATTTTCGGGGTATGTAGGTGTGACGCCCTTGATTCAATCGTACACTAATCATACACGCAAATGTGTATGATCAAGATCAAGGACTCACGGGAAGATATCACAACACAACTCTAGACACAAATTAAAATAATACAAGCTTTATATTACAAGCCAGGGGCCTCGAGGGCTCGAATACATAAGCTCGAATACAAACAAGTCAGCGGAAGCACAATATCTGAGTACAGACATAAGTTAGACAGGTTTGCCTTAAAAAGGCTAGCACAAAAGCAACATCGATCGAAAAGGCAAGGCCTCCTGCCTAGGAGCCTCCTAACTACTCCTGGTCGTTGGCGTCCGTCACGTGGTAGTAGGCACCCTCGGGGTAGTAGCAGTCGTCAAAGGTGTCATCTGGCTCCTAGACTCCGTCATCTGGTTGCGTCATCCGAGAAGAATGGAAAAGGGGAAAAAGAGGGAGCAAAGCAACCGTGAGTACTCATCCAAAGTACTCTCAAGCAAGGATCTACACTACAGATGCAACATTATCAAAGGAAGGTTGTATATGTGAAATGGGCTGCAGAAATGCCAGAATAGATAGAAGGCCTAGTCCTATCGAATACTAGCATCTTCTGGAAACCACCATCTTGCAGAAAACAGGAGGGAGTAGAGTAGCATAAAGTAAAGTAGTAGTAGTGTTATCAACCTCGGCCAGAGATCCTTTCTTGACTCCCTGCGAGAAAGAAATCCCAGAGCCGTACTATCCAATTATCATCACAATCCAATTCTCATCACCATCCAATTCTCGTCACAAGTATCCAGTTCTAGTTGTATCGATCGGGATACAACTCCGAGTGTCCGTTACCGTAGGACAGGCTATCGATACATGTTTGCTTCCCTGCAGGGGTGCACCAACTTACCCATCACGCTTGATTAACTCCGGCCGGACACACTTTCCTGGGTCATGCCCGGCCTCGGCCAAACAATACGCCGCAACCTGATCTAGACTTAACAGAGGTCAGCACGCCGGACTAAACCTATGCCCCCAGGGGTCATGGGCCATCGCCCCGGAAACTCCTGCACATTGCGTACGCGGCCGGTGAGCAGACCTAGCTACCTCCTTTAAGAAAGGAAGGTGCTTACCAGTCCAACCCGACGCGCGCCGCTCAGTCGCTGACGTCTATTAAGCTTCGGCTGATGTATACGACGCAGAACGCCCAAACTATGCCCACGTGATGGTTAGTGCTATCAGGCCAGAGGCCCCTCGGATCAAATATCCAAATCGTAGTGGATTAGGAACGCGCGGTAACAAGAAGAGACTCACGAAAGATGTGACCCCGTTGCCCCCTCTCGAGGACTTGCGACAAGGGCTAAGAATGGCCTCGTATTCAACTCTTGGGTACCCTCCAGGTCAACCCGTCTCCACATCACTCGCAATTATGCTCGCGCGGGTACCCCTCAGGGTCAACCCGCCTTTAGTAACATGGTTCATTGTAAAGTCATAGTAATCATAGTAACCGTTTGTCCGAACATCAAGGGGAAAACCCGAGGAATCACCCCCGGTGAATTCCACTCGATGTAATCATCAAGGTGAACGTAAGAGGAATCACCCCGAGGTTCACACTTGAGGGGTTGCACGACAGAGTCGTATCGGAAGTGGTTAAGGCGGAATCACCCTCGATGACCATGACCGAATGGCTACACTACAGGGTTAACATCAGAAGTGTTGTAGAGGTCTCAACCTCGACACTCGATAGTAACCCAGCAATGTCGAGCAACTAAGGGGAAAGTGATGTGCGGTGCCCGGGCCTGGTCTTCGATCCCGTTGATCGGGTCTTCGATGATGAAGCAGGGGCAACAAGGACAACGTGGGGGTCATTGATGGATCACTAACCAACCTATACTAAGCAGTTTAGGATAAGCAGGTAATGTACAACAGCAGATACAAAAGCAGGCCATGCATCAGAATAGGAGCAAACAATAACAATAGCAAAATCGAATGCAAGCATGAGAGAATGGAATGGGCGATATCGGGATGATCAAAGGGGGGGCTTGCCTGGTTGCTCAGACAAGAAGGAGGGGTCGTCGGTGACGTAATCGATCACAGGGGCGTTAACATCGTCACGAGGTCTGCCGAAGAGAAGAGGGGGGAGAAACAGTAAATACATAGCAAACAAGTGCATAACAGGACAACAGGCAGAGCTAGACATGTTCTAACACAGTGCTACACGATACCGGTGAAGGGAGGAAGTCAACCGGGAATGTTTTCCCGGTTCCGGACCTGTGTTAGACAGATGACCGAAGGGGGAAAGTTCCATGTTCAGATAGTTAGAGGCATCTGACAGGTAAACGGACCACGTGTTCGGATTCGTCTCGTCGTTCTTAGCAACTTTCATGTATAAAACTTTTCCATCCGAGTTACCAATTATTTTCTAAGTTTTTTCAAAGATTTAAATAATATTCTAAAAATCCCTGAAATTCTACTAAGTCTGAGAATTCGCCAGTTTTAAAAATCACTTAGCTGTTTTCAAAACACTACAACTATGGATCTGTACCTCCTATGATTTTGTGCCTTATATCAATTTTGAGCATTTTTCTGTGATCTACATGTTAGTACCAACTACATCCATATTAGAGTTCATTTGCTTGATCATCAAGAGCTCTAAAGTAGCTATGAAAATAAAGTTGTTTTCAGTTTTTCAGTTAACAGAACGTTGAACTTTGTGATTTTCGTAGGAATTAATCCACGCATCGAAAGGATTTGGTCCAGTGGGATAAAATGAAGTTTGTCAAGTGTACTTTGTACTCATATTAATTTTACCCATGTTAACCGCTGATTAGATGTTGTTTAGAGGCTGTACAGAGGGCCACAGAATGTCAAATTAGAAAAGCTAGGACTAGCTACAGTAACTGAATGTTACTGTAGCAGTGTAGCATAGCAGCAGGCAGCTGCGGGAGCAGGAAAACAGCAGTAGTGCAGCGGTGAGGTGAGGCTAGAGGTGGGCGTGGCCGGGCAGAGGCGGGCTCGACCACCCACTCAACGCACACACACTGCACGCACGCACACACACGGGCGCGCCGGCGGTCACGGCATTGGCCAGGGGGCGCAGCGCGCGAGCGGCAGAGGCGACGGATAGAGCAGTTAGCAGCGGCAACAGCTCAAGTCAGGGGGCGCAGCGAGCAGTTGCGGGCACGATGCGGGCGTGCACACGCAGCAGCACAAGCAGCAGGTAGCAGCAGCCCACAAGGCATGGAGCGCGGCCCCCGAACGCACGCGCACGAGCGCGCGGCCCTGGGCGGACAGAGAGGCGGTCAGGGTGCGGATGGGGCGGATGAGACTCGGTGTGCGGGCGTGGTGAGCGTGTCCGAAGCGCGGACGGTCAGGGCAACCGCGAGCTCAGCCGAGGTTCGTGCGGCGCGGGTAGCAGGCGATGGCGGTTCCGAGCATGAGCTCGACATGAGCTCGGGCGCGGTGCGACGGTCGACGGCTAAGGCAGAAAAAGGCTAGGGGCACGAGATCGAAGCAAGCAGGACGAGGGGAGCGTGTGCTCACTGTGGTTCGGTAGGGGAGGGCAGCAGGCTCGGGGAGTGTTAGACTATGTATAGCTTCTGTACCTATGTACGTATATGGTACATATTGTAACACAACCATTATATATAATGAGATAAGCCACCCCTAGAGGGTTGTGCTGGTTCCCCAAAACTTATTGTCTTACATGGTATCACGCTAGGTTACGATCGCTTCCGCTTCTAAACCCTAATACCCGCACCGCCGCCGCAGCCGCCGCCGCCTTCACCGCCGCCGCCGCACCACCGATCGCGCCGCCGCCATGTCGAGCGCCGCCACCACCGGTTCCACTGCTGCGGGCTTCCTCCCGGCCTCTCTTGCGGCTCTGCTCAACCTCCCACTCGATGCCGTCTCTGTTCCGGCTCCGATCGGGACAAGGAGCATCGGCTCCGTCTTCTCCACGCCGCCGGCGCCCTCGCTTGGGCGTGACCTCGTGGTCCACACCGCGGCGCCGCCGTCCGCTGCGGACTCCGCAGGCGTCGTCCCGCCGCTCCTGCCGCAAGCGGATCACACTGCCCCGCTGGCGGGGTTGGCGGCGTCCGCCCCGGCCGCGGGCCTTGCGGCGTCCGCACCGGCCGCGAGCTTTGCGGCGCCCGCCCTGGCTGCGGTCCCGCCTCCTCCCGCATCGGCTTCGGTGCCTCCGGCTGCCTCCATGGTGTTTGCACCCCAGGCAGCCTCCTCGATGGGATTGTCTTCGCCGCCGCCGTTTCACTTCGGTCATCTCATCACCATCAAGCTCTCCGCCGACAACTACATCTTCTGGCGTGCGCAGGTTCTCCCGCTCTTGGGGAGTCACTACCTGCTAGGCTACGTCGACGGATCGCTTCCCTGCCCACCCGCGCTGGTAGACAGCGTGCACGGTCCGGTCTACAATCCGGCCCATCGCGTCTGGACGGGGCAGGACCAGGCGAACCTCTCCTCCATCCAGGGGTCGCTCTCGCCGGCAGTTGCCGGCCTTGTTGTCTTCGCGAAGACGTCTCATGAGGCCTGGACCATCCTTGAGCGCACCTTTGCAGCGCAGTCCCAGGCTCGTGTCTCTGCACTCCGTCGTCAGCTTGGAGAGTGTCAGAAGCTTGACTCCACTGCCACTGAGTTCTACAACAAGGTCAAGGGCCTCGCCGACACATTGGCCTCCATTGGACAGCCCCTCACCGACTCCGAGTTCAACTCGTTTATTGTCAATGGTCTTGATGAGGAGTATGATGCCTTAGTCGAGATCATCAACGAGCGGGGCAACTCGACACCCATGCTGGCACACGAGGTTTTCTCTCGGCTCCTTCTCACTGAGCAACGGGTCGAGACTCGCCGCACCAGGGGCACTGGCTCCCTCTCGGCCAACGCCGCCACCAAGGGTGGCCGCTCTTCTTCATCACCCCGGTCTCCCTTGGGGCTGCCACCGTCGCCCGCCTCGGCCCCCCCACCTACTGCGACCTTACCGGGGGCTGGCGGTCCACGTGTGTGTCAGCTTTGTGGCCGCGATGGGCACTGGGCCTCCAAGTGTCATAAGCGCTTCCAGCGAAGCTTCCTTGGTCTTGGCAATGACGGCAAAGATACACGCAACAATGCCCGTCAGGTCGCCATGGCTGATCGTCCCGCGCCGCAGAAGCAACAGGGACACACTCAGTCCTACTCCATCGATCCACACTGGTACATGGACTCTGGGGCGACAGAGCATCTAACCAGCGAGATGGGGAAGCTTCACACTCGTGAACCCTATCATGGCTCCGACAAGATCCACACCGCCAATGGAGCAGGTATGCACATCTCTCATATTGGTCAAGCATCTCTTCTCACTAGACATGCCAATAGGAGTCTTCAGCTTCGCAATGTTCTTCGAGTTCCATCTGTGACCCGTAATCTTCTTTCAGTTCCTAAACTCACACGTGATAATAATGTGCTTTGTGAATTTCACCCTTTTGATCTTTTTATTAAGGATCGGGGCACGAGGGACATTCTTCTTAGTGGGCGGTTGTGCCAGGGCCTCTACCGTCTGGAGCATCCTGGTGTCGCTCGTGTTTTCAGTGGAGTTCGGGTCTCTCCGTCACAGTGGCATGCTCGTCTTGGTCACCCGGCCACACCTATTGTCCGTCATATTTTGCGTCGTCATGAGCTTCCTAGTTTGTCTAGTCATAAAGATGTAGCAGTGTGTGATGCTTGTCAGCAGGGGAAGAGTCATCAACTTCCTTTTTCGGAGTCCAGTCGTGAGGTGAAACATCCTTTAGAACTTGTGTTTTCAGATGTATGGGGTCCTGCTCAGACTTCTGTCAGTGGTCATAATTACTATATCAGTTTCGTTGATGCTTATAGTCGCTTTACCTGGCTTTACCTTATTAAACGCAAATCTGATGTGTTTGATATTTTTGTTCAGTTTCAAAAACATGTTGAACGTCTTCTCAAGCACAAAATTGTTCATGTCCAGTCAGACTGGGGGGGCGAGTATCGCAACCTCAACTCTTTCTTTCAGTCGCTTGGGATAGCTCATCGTTTAGCATGTCCACATACACATCAGCAGAATGGTTCAGTCGAACGTAAGCATCGTCATATTGTTGAAGCTGGTCTTACTCTTTTGGCCCATGCATCTGTTCCGTTTCGGTTTTGGAGTGATGCTTTCACCACTGCATGCTTTCTCATCAACCGTACTCCTACTCGTGTTTTAAACATGAAGACTCCCATTGAGGTTCTCCTTAATGAACAACCTGATTATACCTTTCTCAAGGTATTTGGGTGTGCTTGCTGGCCGCATCTTCGTCCATATAACAAGCGCAAGCTTGAGTTTCGTTCTAAGAAGTGTGTTTTTCTTGGCTATAGCTCTCTTCATAAAGGTTACAAATGTCTTCATGTTCCCACTAATCGTGTCTATATATCTCGGGACGTCGTGTTTGATGAGCATGTTTTTCCCTTTGCCAACCTTCCTGTGTCCACTGTCGAACCACCATCCCTGCATTCATCCTCTGTTGCTTCTGACCAATTTGATGATGTTGCATACTCTCCTTTGCTGTTACCTAACCATGGTGCAGGAACCGGACGTGGAGCTCGTTTGGAGCTGTTGGAGGATTCACCATCATCATCGTCGTCTTCTGGTGGGCACGTCGATCGCCCTATGTTGCATGGCATCGATTCGCGTGCCCATGCATGGTCACCCGACGAGCCCGTCGCGCCGAGCATCTCCACTGCTCGGTCCGTTTCGCCAGCGGCCGCCGAGTCGCCCGCGGCTCGGCCCGTCACGCCGTCTTCGCCTGCGGCTCGGCCCGTCACGCCGTCTTCGCCCGCGGCTCGGGTCCTCACGTCGCCTTCATCAGCGGATCGGCCCGCGACACCGGCCGCGCCACGGCCCACTATGCCGAGCTCGCCATCGGCCCGGTCTGTGATGCCGGAGTCGCCAGCTGCTTCGTCTGCTCTGCCGGTTTCGCCGGTGGGTCGGCCTTCTTCGCCAACCGAGTCCGAGGCTACCGTGACTGGCTCCTCGTCACCGGCTGACTCGTCAACGTCGCCGTCCTCCAGCCCGTTGCAGGCTGCTCCGTCGACCTCGGTGGTTCCTGTGTCCCGACCACATACACGCAGTCGCAGTGGCATTTTCAAACCTAAGGAACGTAAGGATGGTACGGTTGCTTGGTTGGCTGCTTGTTTGGCTGCTGCTGTTGCGGATCCATCTTCTGAGCCTCGCTCATATCAGGCTGCCCTGCGCATTCCACATTGGCGAGAGGCTATGGAGCAGGAGTTTCATGCTCTTCTTCGTAACAAGACATGGACTCTCGTTCCTCCACCACCACGGGTAAATGTTATTGACTCAAAATGGGTATTCAAAGTGAAGAAGCATTCGGATGGATCTATTGAGCGTTACAAAGCGCGACTTGTTGCTCGCGGTTTTCGGCAGCGTCATGGTCTTGACTATGAGGACACCTTCAGTCCTGTCGTCAAGCCTACCACTATTCGGCTTCTTCTCTCCATTGCTGTTTCTCGTGGTTGGTCACTTCGTCAACTTGATGTGCAGAATGCTTTTCTACATGGATTTTTGGAGGAAGAGGTTTATATGAAACAGCCGCCTGGTTTCTCTGATCCTGATCGTCCTGACTATATCTGTCGTCTTTCCAAAGCACTATATGGTTTGAAGCAAGCTCCTCGTGCCTGGCATGCCCGCCTTGCCTCTGCCCTTCGTGCTCATGGGTTTGTGCCGTCTACTGCTGACACTTCGTTATTTCTTCTACAGAAGCCAGAAGTCACTATGTATCTTTTGGTATATGTCGATGATATTATCCTTGTCAGCTCTTCTCAGTATGCTGCTGATGCTCTTGTCTGCTCTCTTGGTGCTGATTTTGCGGTCAAAGATCTTGGGAAGCTTCACTACTTTCTTGGAGTTGAGGTCACTTCTCGTGCTACTGGTCTTGTCCTTACGCAGAAGAAGTACTCCTTGGAGTTGTTACAGAGAGCTGGCATGCTGAAGTGCAAACCGACCACCACACCCATGTCGTCTACCGACAAGATAACAGCTGTTGATGGTGAGCTTTTGTCTCCTGCGGATGCCACAGAGTACAGGAGCATTGTTGGTGGACTTCAGTACTTGACGATCACGAGACCAGATATCTCTTATGTTGTTAACAGGGTTTGTCAGTATCTTCAGGCTCCCAGAGATACTCATTGGGCTGCTGTTAAACGCATTCTTCGTTATGTTCAGTTCACCCTGACATTTGGTATGCATATTCAGCCGACTTCCTCTCGGGTCCTTTCGGCCTTCTCTGATGCAGATTGGGCTGGTAGCCCAGATGACAGGCGATCCACGGGGGGTTATGCAGTATTCTTTGGCTCTAATTTGATCGCCTGGAGTGCTCGGAAACAGGCTACTGTGTCACGTAGCAGTACTGAAGCTGAGTACAAGGCTGTGGCTAATGCTACTGCAGAGATTATTTGGGTGCAGTCTTTGCTTCAGGAGTTGGGTTTGTCTCAACCACAGCCTCCTATTCTTTGGTGTGATAACATCGGTGCTACATACCTTTCTGCAAATCCAGTATTTCATGCCCGAATGAAACACATTGAAGTTGACTATCACTTTGTACGGGAACGTGTATCACAGAAGCAACTCCAGATCAAGTTTATCTCATCTAAGGATCAACTTGCAGACATCTTCACTAAGCCTTTACCGCTGCCACAGTTTGAGGCTTGTAGGCACAATCTTACCCTTCTCAGTTCTTTAGAAAGTGGCTAAGATTGAGGGAGGGTGTTAGACTATGTATAGCTTCTGTACCTATGTACGTATATGGTACATATTGTAACACAACCATTATATATAATGAGATAAGCCACCCCTAGAGGGTTGTGCTGGTTCCCCAAAACTTATTGTCTTACAGGGAGGATCGATGGCGCCGGAGTTCGTCGGGAAGAAGCCACGGTCGAGGACGAAGAAGGGCTCGATTCCTTCGTCGTAGATCGCCCCGGCTTCAACCAAAGGTTGAGGAAGAAGAAGCGGTGGCCAGCGCACCTCCCAGACAAGGCTCCCGAGCGCGGGGGCGCCGGTGGCTGCGGAATTGAGTGACGCACGGTGTCGGCTTTCGGGAGAGAGAGGGGAGCGAGAGGAGTGGAGTGATCGAGTGGGGGGAAACGGCTAGGGTTTGTCAAGGGAGGGAGGAGGGCGTCGGGGCCACCTTATACACGACGAGGAACCGCGGGATGGCCGCCACGCACTCACAGCCACGGTCATGGTGGTCGGATGCGCGCCACCACCTCTCGTGAACAGGAAGGAGCAGGAGGGTGGGGTAGGTGGGCCGGCCTAGTGGCCAAGTGGGATGTGAAGCCTGGGGGGAGGCCTTTTCTCCTTTTTCTCTTGTTTCCTTTTAAACTTTTCTGTTTTAGTTTTTAGCTCCTCTTTTGCATTTAGTTGACCCACCAAACAAACTTTTGTCAAATGTGAAACATGTCATTTAAATACTAGACAATATTATTTGAAGGCACAAAAAAGTTTGGGCTCAAAAGGAGTTGCCTAATCAATTTTAGAAATTGAAAAGGACAATTTAAATGCTGCTGGAGCACTGAATTAATTCCCATGGGCATTTTGGGAATTCAGAAGAGGTTGGTTTCAACATGACAGTGATCAAGGAAATTTATAGGATAAGGTGAACATTTTAGTTTTGATGTTTGACAAGTTTGAATTTGAATTTGAATAGTGATCTGGATCAAGTGAGGAAAAACAACAGTAATGTGATGACATGGCATCATTAGTAGAGAGCTACTGTAGCTTAAGTATCCGGGCATTACAATTCTCCTCCACTACAAGAAATCTCGTCCCGAGATTTTAGGGGTGGAGTATGGGGAAAGACTCGGGAAGGACAGAGCTCAACACAAGATAGGTATCTGGGGACTATCTCGTTGAACGTGGCATAAAGGCATCTCTCAAGTTGAAATTTAAGAAAGTCATCAAGAGCAAGGTAAGAAGGTGCAATAAGAAGCTTCAACCGGGTAGGCAATCGTTCGATGCCTGAAGTAGAGTGTGAAGGGGGTTCAGAGCAACGGAATAAGTATTGTGGCTGAAACCAGAATAGATGATCTCTAGGAAGATGGCTCATGATCTACATACGAAGCCAAGCGTGAGGAATAACTTTAGAAACAGGGGGTTACAGTAGAGTCAGGTTTGGATCCTGTGGAACTGTGGGTTATGGGCCCACCATGTGGGTTAAAAGAAGGAAAGGCGCTATTCATTTTGCACGGTTATGATAGCAAGGCATGTCAGAGGGTAGCCTGCTAGTTATGTCGGAAACAATCGTCGGTACCAAGGGCGAGGGACGAAGAGAACCATTCTCCTGCTCGTTGAACGAGGCGGACCAATAGGCAAAGTTCTTGCCCATTGGTGGTTACCGGAATGTCGTCCACAATAGTAACAGGGTTTTACTGACAGTTTGTACACCGAGGTGTTTACATGAGAAGGGAATTATTTCTGCTTATATCATATAGATCACAAGAAGGTAAAACAACCCAATGGAAAGGAAAATGAAATTATCGGATTAATCAGACCAATGGAAAGGAAAATGTGTTTACACACAAGAATCGGGAGTATATCCTTCCCAAGGGGAAGCGGGGCGGGATATACATGATATGACAACAAGTTCAAAAGCATTTAGATAAAGGGGGCGAGGGAAGAATCATGATATTACCCATACAACGGTGTTTGGATAATAGATCAAGAAACATTCGACAATGTGCTTCCAATGTTCTTGTTGATATCCGGAATACCTTAGGCATGCTTCGAGGTAGCATTAACATGGTGTTCCAAGCAGGGGTTGGAGCTGAGGATCACAAGAAATACCCAAGGAACAATTGCAGGAATAGAAAGGAGTCCAAGGTATAACCAAGACATGATCAAACATGTGTTGGAAAGACGACAAGGGGGTTGTTGATGATAACTCAAATCATCGAAGGTCAAGGATGGTATTTCTCACCATGAAGTCGATTGGTATCCTGGAAGAGCTCGGAATGTTGATGATGATCACGACACATTTGTCGAGAGATCTCATTAAGATGTAATAGATCGGCGATGACATCAAGTCAAATGAATAATGGAGCGAAAGGTTATTGAAACCACTCGATATGACACAAGCTCGAATTCAAGCTTGTTGTTCAAGGTGGAATGATAAGATGAGGAAGAGCGACATAAGCTTATCTCATCGTTGAAAAATTGTGCTCCGGGAAGGACCAGGTAGCACAGTTATAATTTAGGACGATAATGATGTAGCCAATCAAGCTAGGAATGATGTGATGGAGTATCATTCCAATGAGAATTCACAAGAGGTAGTGCAATGACAGAATATCCTTGAGATAACAGGGGGCAATACTCGAGGTAGATCAAAATAGAGGTTGGACAGATGAAATGACCTATAGAAGACACGTATTTTAACTGGTCCGGGAAATGAAATCAAATGGGAACAATCATGGTCAGAACCACGGTTGCAAAGGATCAATTCATAGATACAAGATGAGCTTGTACCAAAGAAATAATTATTTTTACAAGCAGCTACCATGATAGGTTCTACATCAGGTCCATGGGCATGAACACAAAGGTTCAAGGTCGACTCCCACTTCTTCAATGCATAACCTTTTCATTCACTCCTCGTTTTCGAAGAAATTGTAGTGCTGAAGATTTATCTAGTGAAGCACCATAAGAGTATGACTCGCATAACTTTCGAGTTCACACGAATTAGGAAAGGCATAGGTTCAACCCATCGAGGCATTTTACGAAGCTATACAACACAATAACAGGAGCGACGATTACACGCTCGAAAGCAAAGGGCTGGCGATACCGGAGTAGATGATACAATTCGCCAGAGGCATTTTGTCTCATGGGAAAGTCGTCAATGATTTAAAATATGAAGGAGCTGTCGGATAGTAATCCTACAAAAGATCACGTGGTCCGCAAAGGATCTGATGTGAATATCGGTACTCAACCAGAAGAAGGGATGCAAAGGAAGCGGTTTATGGAAACATCTGAATAAGTCGAAGCTTGAATACGAAGGGTTTACGATTTTTAAAATAGAAGATCAGAAGTAGAGGCTCTGATCAAAAGATAATTGAGTTGAATCTATATAGATCGACAATTAATTAAGGTTTGATTTGCCAAGAATAAGCTCAAGTTTGGAGGGACGTCTGAGCCGGAAGGGTGAATGCTAAGATCTGATTGAGGATTGCGAGCGTTCGCAACATATTGGATCAAGGGACTCGAAACGATAGTGACAGAGGATGTCAACGGAGATTACTAGGAATATGGAACTAACCATAATGCAGGCACGCAAGACTTTCGAAAGCAATAGGTTGCAAAGGATTCTTGGAAGGTCGAATAGCATTTCGGGGTATTTTGTGAAACATATGATCAACTGGGGATGGAAGTATGAACGGCGAGGGTACGTAGTTATCAATGAGGATTCAACAGTGTTAAGGGATTGCAAAAGAAATGAACACAAGTTCTCGAGAGTAGATCGGAGAGTATCTTCGAAGTCTTCTGGTGAAGTAGGTAACCATCCGGACTGAAGGGGCCCTCCGGGGAAAGTCGTTACGAGAACCTAATGTAGTTAGTAAATTCATTTAACCCGAATAGAAGAGAGAATAGAGTCTCAGAGTATAGCTGAGGAGTAATAGATCCTAATACCACCCAATAGCGACGTGGGCCCGTAAGACACACAGCCATGTTAGTAAAAAGTTTTTTTTGTGACTAGACTCAACTTCGGCCAAGGAGTTGGAAAGGGGGCTACCTACAGGCAGTCGGCTCTAGTACCAACTTGTGACGCCCTTGATTCAATCGTACACTAATCATACACGCAAATGTGTACGATCAAGATCAAGGACTCACGGGAAGATATCACAACACAAATGTAGACACAAATTAAAATAATACAAGCTTTATATTACAAGCCAGGGGCCTCGAGGGCTTGAATACATAAGCTCGAATACAAACAAGTCAGCGGAAGCACAATATCTGAGTACAGACATAAGTTAGACAAGTTTGCCTTAAAAAGGCTAGCACAAAAGCAACATCGATCGAAAAGGCAAGGCCTCCTGCCTGGGAGCCTCCTAACTATTCCTGGTCGTCGGCGTCGGTCACGTGGTAGTAGGCACCCTCAGGGTAGTAGCAGTCGTCAAAGGTGTCATCTGGCTCCTGAACTCCGTCATCTGGTTGCGTCATCTGAGAAGAATGGAAAAGGGGAAAAAGAGGGAGCAAAGCAACCGTGAGTACTCATCCAAAGTACTCGCAAGCAAGGATCTACACTACAGATGCAACATTATCAAAGGAAGGTTGTATATGTGGACTGGGCTGTAGAAATGCCAAAATAGAGAGAAGGCCTAGTCCTATCGAAGACTAGCATCTTCTGGAAACCACCATCTTGCAGCAAACAGGAGGGAGTAGAGTAGCATAAAGTAAAGTAGTAGTAGTGTTATCAACCTCGGCCAGAGATCCTTTCTCGACTCCCTGCGAGAAAGAAATCCCAGAGCCGTACTATCCAATTATCATCACAATCCAATTCTCATCACCATCCAATTCTCATCACAAGTATCCAGTTCTAGTTGTATCGATCGGGATACAACTCCGAGTGTCCGTTACCGTAGGACAGGCTATCGATACATGTTTGCTTCCCTGCAGGGGTGCACCAACTTACCCACCACGCTTGATTAACTCCGGCCGGACACACTTTCCTGGGTCATGCCCGGCCTCGGCCAAACAATACGCCGCAACCCGACCTAGACTTAACAGAGAGGTCAGCACGCCGGACTAAACCTATGCCCCCACGGGTCATGGGCCATCGCCCCGGAAACTCCTGCACGTTGCGTACGCGGCCAGTGAGCAGACCTAGCTACCTCCTTTAAAAAAGGAAGGTGCTTACCAGTCCAACCCGGCGTGCGCCGCTCAGTCGCCGATGTCTATTAAGCTTCGGCTGATGTATACAACGCAGAACGCCCATACTATGCCCACGTGATGGTTAGTGCTATCAGGC
Source organism: Triticum aestivum (assembly GCF_018294505.1). NCBI lineage: Eukaryota > Viridiplantae > Streptophyta > Magnoliopsida > Poales > Poaceae > Triticum > Triticum aestivum. Next base: position 506,158,364 of record NC_057795.1, read on the forward strand.
CAAAGGCCCCTCGGATCAAATATCCAAATCGTAGTGGATTAGGAACGCGCGGTAACAAGCAGAGACTCACGAAAGATGTGACCCCGTTGCCCCGTATCGAGGACTTGCGACAAGGGCTAAGAATGCCCGGCCACGCCTCGTATTCAACTCTCGGGTACCCTCCAGGTCAACCCATCTCCACATCACTCGCAATTATGCTCGCGCGGGTACCCCTCAGGGTCGACCCGTCTTTAGTAACATGGTTCATTGTAAAGTCATAGTAATCATAGTAACCGTTTGTCCAAACATCAAGGGGAAAACCCGAGGAATCACCCCCGGTGAATTCCACTTGATGTAATCATCAAGGTGAACGTAAGAAGAATCACCCCCGAGGTTCACACTTGAGGGGTTGCACGACAGAGTCGTATTGGAAGTGGTTAAGGCGGAATCACCCTCGATGACCATGACCGTATGGCTACACTACAGGGTTAACATCAGAAGTGTTGTAGAGGTCTCACCCTCGACACTCGATAGTAACCCAGCAGTGTCGAGCAACTAAGGGGAAAGTGATGTGCGGCGCCGGGGCCTGGTCTTCGATCCTGTTGATCGGGTCTTCGATGATGAAGCAGGGGCAACAAGAACAATGTGGGGGTCATTGATGGATCACTAACCAACCTATATTAAGCAATTTAGGATAAGCAGGTAATGTACAACAGCAGATACAAAAGCAGGCTATGCATCAGAATAGGAGCAAACAATAACAGTAGCAAAATCTAATGCAACCATGATAGAATGGAATGGGCGATATGGGATGATCAAAGGGGGGGTTTGCCTGGTTGCTCAGACAAGAAGGAGGGGTCGTCGGTGACGTAGTCGATCACAGGGGCATCAGCATCGTCACGGGGTCTATCGAAGAGAAGAGGGGGGAGAAACAGTAAATACATAGCAAACAAGTGCATAACAGGACAACAGGAAGAGCTAGACATGTTCTAACGCGGTGCTACACGATACCGGTGAAGGGGGGAAGTCAACCGGGAATGTTTTCCCGGTTCCGGACCTGTGTTAGACAGATGAACGAAGGGGGAAAGTTCCATGTTCAGATAGTTAGAGGCATCTGACAGGTAAACGGACCACGTGTTCGGATTCGTCTCATCGTTCTCAGCAACTTTCATGTATAAAACTTTTCCATCCGAGTTACGAATTATTTTCTAAGTTTTTTCAAAGATTTAAATAATATTCTAAAAATCCCTGAAATTCTACTAAGTCTGAGAATTCGCTAGTTTTAAACATCACTTAGCTATTTTCAAAAGGCTACAACTATGGATCTGTACCTCCTATGATTTTGTGCCTTATATCAATTTTGAGCATTTTTCTGTGATCTACATGTTAGTACCAACTACATCCATATTAGAGTTCATTTGCTTGATCATCAAGAGCTCTAAAGTAGCTATGAAAATAAAGTTGTTTTCAGTTTTTCAGTTAACAGAACGTTGAACTTTGTGATTTTCGTAGGAATTAATCCACGCATCGAAAGGATTTGGTCCAGTGGGATAAAATGAAGTTTGTCAAGTGTACTTTGTACTCATATTAATTTTACCCATGTTAACCACTGATTAGACGTTGTTTAGAGGCTGTATAGAGGGCCAGACAATGTCAAATTAGAAAAGCTAGCACTAGCTACAGTAACTGAATGTTACTATAGCAGTGTAGCATAGCAGCAGGCAGCTGCGGGAGCAGGAAAGCAGCAGTAGTGCAGCGGTGCGGCGAGGCTGGAGGTGGGCGTGGCCGGGCAGAGGCGGTCTCGACCACCCACTCAACGCACACACACTGCACGCACGCACACACACGGGCGCGCCGGCGGTCACGGCATTGGCCAGGGGGCGCAGCGCGCGAGCGACGGAGGCGACGGGCAGAGCAGCTAGCAGCGGCAACAGCTCAAGTCAGGGGGCGCAGCGAGCAGTTGTGGGCACGATGCGGGCGTGCACACGCAGCAGCACAAGCAGCAGGTAGCAGCATCCCACAAGGCATGGAGCGCGGCCTCCGAGCGCGCGCGCATGAGGGCGCGTCCCTGGGCGGACAGAGAGGCGGTTAGGGTGCGGATGGGGCGGACGAGACTCGGTGTGCTGGCGCGGTGAGCGCGTCCGAAGCGCGGACGATCAGGGCGAACGCGAGCTCGGCCGAGGTTCGTGCGGCGCGGGTAGCAGGTGATGGCGGTTCCGAGCGTGAGCTCGACACGAGCTCGGGCGCGGTGCGACGGTCGACGGCTAAGGCAGTAAAAGGCTAGGGGCACAAGATCGAAGAAAACAGGACGAGGGGAGCGCGTGCTCACTGTGGTTCGTTAGGGGAGGGCAGCAGGCTCGGGGAGGATCGACGGCGCCAGAGTTCACCGGGAAGAAGCCATGGTCGAGGACGAAGAAGGGCTCAATTCCTTAGCCGTAGATCGCCCCGGCTTCAACCAAAGGTCGAGGAAGAAGAAGCGGTGGCCAGCGCACCTCCCAGACAAGGCTCCCGAGCACGGGGGCGCCGGTGGCCGCGGAATCGAGCGACGCACGGTGTCGGCTGCATTCGGGAGAGAGAGGGGAGCGAGAGGAGTGGAGCGATCGAGTGGGGGGAAACGGCTAGGGTTTTTCAAGGGAGGGAGGAGGGCATCGGGGCCACCTTATACACGACGAGGAACCGCGGGATGGCCGCCACGCACTCACAGCCACGGCCATGGTGGTCGGATGCGCGCCACCACCTCTCGTGAACAGGAAGGAGCAGGAGGGTGGGGTAGGTGGGCCGGCCTAGTGGCCAAGTGGGCTGTGAAGCCTGGAGGGAGGCCTTTTCTCCTTTTTCTCTTGTTTCCTTTTAAACTTTTCTTTTTTAGTTTTTAGCTCCTCTTTTGCATTTAGTTGACCCACCAAACAAACTTTTGTCAAATGTGAAACATGTCATTTAAATACTAGACAATATTATTAGAAGGCACGAAAAAGTTTGGGCTCAAAAGGAGTTGCCTAATCAATTTTAGAAATTGAAAAGGCCAATTTAAATGCTGTTGGAGCACTGAATTAATTCCCATGGGCATTTTGGGAATTCAGAAGAGGTTGATTCCAACATGACAGTGATCAGGGAAATTTATAGGATAAGGTGAACATTTTAGTTTTGATGTTTGACAAGTTTGAATTTGAATTTGAATAGTGATCTTGATCAAGTGAGGAAAAACAACAGTAATATGATGACGTGGCATCATTAGTAGAGAGCTACTGTAGCTTAAGTATCCGTGCATTATAGTAGGCTTATATAGGAAGAAGAAGTACGTCGGTGGCCGCTCAAGGGGCCTACGAGATAGGGGGCGCGCCCTCCTATCTCGTGGCCGCCTCGACTGCTTCTTGGCTTGCACTCCAAGTCCTCCGGATCACGTTCGTTCCAAAAATCACGCTCCCAAAGGTTTCATTCCGTTTGGACTCCGTTTGATATTCCTTTTTTCGAAATACTGAAATAGACAAAAAAAACAGCAATACGGGGTGGGCCTTCGGTTAGTAGGTTAGTCCCAAAAATGATATAAATGTGTAAAATAAAGCCCATAAACATGCAAAACAGGTAATATAATAGCATGGAACAATCAAAAATTATAGATACGTTGGAGACGTATGAAGCATCCCCAAGCTTAATTCATGCTCGTCCTCGAGTAGGTAAATGATAAAAACAGAATTTTTGATGTGGAATGCTACCTAGCATAATTTCTCAATGTAATTTCTCTTTATTGTGGCATGAATATTCAGATCCAAATGATTCAAAATAAAAGTTTATAATGACAAAAGAAATAGTAATACTTCAAGCATACTAATAAAAGCAATCATGTCTTCTTAAAATAACATGGCTAAAGAAAGTTCATCCCTACAAAATCATATAGTTAGGCTATGCTTCATTTTTGTCACACAAAGATGTTCCCATCTTCTATACCCCCGATGACAAGCCAAGCAATTGTTTTGTACTTAAATAATCTCAAACTTTTTCAACCTTCACGCAATACATGAGCGTGAGCCATGGATATAGCACTATGGGTGGAATAGAATAATGATTGGGGATTGAGTGGAGAAGATAAAAATGAGAAAGTCTCACATTGACGAGGATAATCAACGGCTATGGAGATGCCCATCAATTGATGTCAACATGAGGAGTAGGGATTGCCATGCAACGGATGCACTAGAGCTATAAATGAAAGCTCAACAAAAGAAAACTAGTGGGTGTGCATCCAACTTGCTTGCTCACGAAGACCTAGGGCATTTGAGGAAGCCCATCGTAGGAATATACAAGCCAAGCTCTATAATGAAAAATTCCCACTAGTATATGAAAGTGACAACATATGAGACTCTCTATATGAAAAACATGGTGCTACTTTGAAGCACAATATATGAGACTCACTACATGAAGAACAAGGTGCTACTTTGAACCACAAGTGTGGAAAAAGAGATAGTAACATTTCCCCTTTTTATTTATTTTTATTTATTTTTATTTTTTTTATTTTCCTTTTTTATTTTTTTATTTTCTTTTATTTTCTTTTTCTTTGGCCTTTTTTTTGGGCAATGCTCTAATAATGATGATCATCACACTTTTATTGGTTACAACACATGAATTACAACTCGAAACTAGAACAAGATATGACTCTATATGAATGCCTCCGGTGGTGTACCGGGATGGTGCAATGAATAAAGAGTGACATGTATAAAAAAATATGCATGGTGGCTTTGTCACAAATACGATGTCAACTACATGATCATGCAATGGCAATATGACAAAAGTAATGTATGTCATGATGATGATGAACGGAACGGTGGAAAGTTGCATGGCAATATATCTCGGAATGGCTATGGAAATTCTATAAATAGGTAGGTATGGTGGTTGTTTTGCGGAAGATATAAGGAAGTTTATGTGTGATAGAGTGTATCATATCACGGGGTTTGGATGCACCGGCGAAGTTTGCACCAACTCTCAAGGTGAGAAAGGGCAATGCACGGTACCGAAGAGGCTAGCAATGATGGAAAGGTAAAAGTGCGTATAATCCATGGACTCAACATTAGTCAAAAAAACTCATATACTTATTGCAAAAATTTAGAAGTCATCAAAAATCAAGCACTACGCGCATGCTCCTAGATGGATAGATTGGTAGGAAAAGACCATTGCTCGTCCCCGACCGCCACTCATAATTAAGGATGCACAAGCCAGGTACACTTCATGTTTCAAATTTGTTACACAACTTTAACCACACGTGCATGCTACGGGACTTGCTAACTTCATTCACACCAAACTCAAAAGCTTCATTCACACCAAACTCAACAAGAACTCCTGAGATAGGTTAGTATAAACCAATGCAAAAACCTTATCATATTCTACTATAACAAATCACTAAAATTATTATTCAACATTGAATACTAAATGTGTTGGGGATATAACTATTCGTGTAAGCCGCCCAGGAGGGGCCGGGTTACGCAAAGAGAACTCACCAGAGAGAAGCCCAAGACAAGGCATGAAGATGACGGTTCATAGGAAGCTTAAGGCCCACAGGCGACTTAAGGCCTGTTGTAGTAAACTGCTGTAATAATATTACTTGTATCATAAGGTAGACTTAACTAGTCACCGAGATGGACATTGTTTATAAGCCAGCCGGGACTCTGTAAGCCGCAGGGCGTCGACCCGTGTATATAAGGGGACGACCCGCAGGCGGCTTAGGGCAAGAAACAACTCACCGAGAGCCAGGCATAGCCTATCTCGCTCCCTGGTCATTGAAACATCAATACCAACCCAACTAGACGTAGGCCTTACCTTCACCGTAAGGGGCTGAACTAGTATAAACCCTCTCGTGTCCTTTGTCCCGATTAACCCCTTCAAGCTTCCTAGTTGCGATGGCTCCACAACTAAGTCCTTTCACGAGGACATCTGACGTGACAATTCCACGACAGTTGGCGCCCACCGTGGGGCCAGTGCACGGTGGATTTGAGTTCTTGAAGGGCAACTTCGAAGGGCTCAAGGGATACGTAGTGGGCCGGATGACCAAAAGTCGTCACGGCAAGATCTACATCGACGACGAAGGCTGGGGCCCCGACGCCGGCTCAATTGAGTACGGGTACCGGGTCCCCTTTGGAGGGATCCACGTCTTCATCGGCGGATTGGTGAGCCGGGGCCTGAGCCGGACAACTGCACCGACCTCGGCGAGACGGCTCAGCGTGCGAAACCCGCCCGAGTTCAACCCGGCATGAAGCGTGTCTTTGTGGGCTGCGTCCACGGAGAAGAGCTTTCTGAAGGTCCTGAAGATGGTGGTGAGACGGCCGTCCCCTCTGACGGTGATTCGTCCACCGGTTCAACAGATTCTTTGTATCAAGTTCAAGATGGTGCGCTCGGGGGCTGTTCCGATAGCCTTAGTATTCCGGACCTCTGTGAGTTGCCAAATTGGGCAGGAGTTTTTATGGCTGGGACTCAACCCAGACAAAACTCTACAGCCACGGCCGCAATCACTTCCGGGTTAGGAGCTGCCGGGGCAGGGGGCTCTGTGCGCCCGCCGGCTCAAGTACTGATAGACCTCATGGACAAGCTTACGACCCTGTTAACCGCCACGGTTATCCCTGCAAACAAAGATGAGCATGACGCGGAGGTAGCACGGGTACGTGAGGAGATAGCTCAAGCTAAGGAGGCCTTGGCAGCTGAGGATACTAGGCTAGCTACGAAGCGGGCGACCCTTGACGCTCGGGCACAGCGGTTGCAGTCAGAGGCTTACCAGCTCACGATGAGTTTAAACGCGTCCAATGAGGTAATGAGGAGGAGACACCAGAAGACCCAATCCCGGTTACCTCCGAGTTATGACCCTAGGGTTCTTTTTGCTACACCCAGAGTCGACCCAAGTAACCCGCCCGATGCTAATCAGTTTATGACACTCGGAGCGGGAGAGCCAGCTCAACGTCGGGAGATGTCACCTCCTCATAAGAGCACGAAACCGTCACGTTATGTGCCAATAACGTCGGGACACTTTTCCAACCCCATGGAGAACTTAATTGCAGCATCAGCGCGTCTGGCGGCTCTTCCAGTGGATGGCGATGACCCAACAGCGGTGGAGACCCGGAGGATCAGGGAACTCGTTCAGACCGCTTTGGCTCAGCAAGAGATCTATTCTTATAATCGGGATAGGTTTCATTCAGCTCCTCCGCCTTGGATGGCACCACCTCGTCAGAACCGGAGTCAGAGTTACAGCAGGCACATAGGATCTGAAGTTTTGTCATGCAACGTCCAACGCCGTGACCAACGCGGAGGCTATAACCCGGTGCAAGATCGAGTACGTCGGGAGAAAGAGCGAGCGGCTCAGCTGGCGGCTCAACAGACGGCACATCAGGATATGCCAGAATATCCAACAACTCCTACTGAGATGGGAATAGCCACCAGAGCCGGTGGCTTTTCTTGTTTGGTACCGGCTTTGCGCAATGTGCGCCTGCCCAAAGATTTCAAGGGACCTCGAAAGGTGCCGAATTACACGGCCGACTTACAGCCTGAAGCATGGATCGAGAGTTATGAGATGGCCATGGAACTGTTGGAGGTTAGTGACGCGGAAATGGCTAAATACTTCACCTTGATGTTAGATGGAACGACCCGGTCTTGGCTAAAAGGTTTACCACCTAATTCCATTGGTTTGTGGGAGGAGTTAAAGGCCCGTTTCATCCGGAACTTCAAAGACACCTATAAGCAATCTATGACGGTCGTGGACTTGACAACTTGTAAGCAGGGGGAAGGTGAATCTACCACCCATTGGGTATGCCGGGTCAAGGAGATAATTCATTCATCTGATAAGATGGATGCCGGCTCTGCAGCCCTTATATTGGAAAAGAATTGCAGCTTCAAGCCGCTAAAGCAGAAATTGGGGCGCCTTAAAAGTGACTGCAAGGATATGGGTACGCTAATGGCGGCTCTGGTCAAATATGTCGATTCTGATAGTGCTAAGGATCCCGGGTCTGACGGTGAAAAGACAGGGAAGGGAAAACGGAATGGCAGTAGAAAGGGCCAGCAGCACAACCCGGAGAAACAAAATAGCAATAAGCGTAAAGTGGATGACAACCCGGAACTTGTGGCTAATGTTAATACACAAGGTAACAATCAGAGGCATAAGGGTAAGTGGCCTTGATCCGGCGGGTTATACACCTTTCTTCATAGTTTATGGAGTTTAGGCGGCCTTGCGAAGTGATATTCGGCCATTGGGATATAACCCATCTTCGGTTTTACTATACTTGAGCCACCGGCTCTTATGATATATATGTTTTTTGACAATGTACATATTATATGAAATAATAAATCAGGACCTTTGTCCTTTTTTCACCTTCAAAAAAGGTGTATATGTCTTTTTGACAGGTAGTGGAAACAACCAACAGGGACCGGATCATATCTGAATCCGGCTTTCCCTTTGGACCGGCTTATGATCATATCTGAATCGAGTCATGATCACTTGGGGGCTTCCTGTTCAAACATAGGTCGTATCCGAACCAAAGAGAACATAGCTGTCGATACCCACTTGATCGGCATACTTGCCAAACCTACTTGGGGGCTTCTTGATCATATTTGAATCATAGCTTAACCTCTTTAGGTCTGACGTGGATCGGATACGAATCAGCGTCATTAAACAAATCTTATGGTCACTTGGGGGCTTCCTGTTCAAACATAGGTCATATTCAAACCAAAGAGAACATAGTTGTCGATACCCACTTGATCGGCATTGCCAAGCCACTAGGGGCTATATGATCGTATCCGAATCTTAGCTTAACCCCTTTGGAATGGTTTACTGATCATATCCGAATCAGAAGCCTGTAAAGTATTTTGATTACCCTGAAACCTTGTGAAAAGCATTTTGAGATGTTTTTTGTCTTGCCGGTTTAATATTTGTTACCCAAGGTTGTTCAGTGCCGGGTAAACATTATATGAGCCGGGAAGGTCATCCAAGGATTGTAGAATAAGGCAAGTACAATTTAAAACACAAAGGAAGCAAAAGCCAGAAATATATAGCCATGGCAGTTTACGAAAAGTATTAAGCATGCACAAAGGCATGACAGGAATGGGGAAGTTTTTTCTACCCTATTACAAGACTCCCCGAGTCTGAAATTGATGAAGCATTGTTTTTTGGCCACACACTTGGCGATTTACTCCTTCGGCGGGCTTGAGGGCTCCGGGTCATCCTTCTCCGCTTCTCCGTCGGCGTTTTTGTCCTGGAAAGTTGATGAGGCCCAATCAATGCCGCTCAAAGCTTCAAATTCAGCTTCAGTATCTATTAAACCGGCCGGGTCCACTTCAGGGGCAAAAGTATGCTTACGAATTGGAGGGATCGGGCTGATTTGATCATACGGAGCGTTTGGGATTCTCCGGTTTTCACTGTCATAAGCCGATGCATACTTGCTAAGATCGGTGTCGTTTCCAATGAGGGTTGCCACGGTACGTATGGCCTTGACACAGGTGTTGAAGTCATGGTCATCAAAGGCAGTGTCGTCCTCCTTCAGACTTGGGTATCCAAGGGCAAGGTCGGCCGGGTCTAGTTCTGGGAGCCATGCTTTGGCCCGGCTTAATGCGGCTACGGCTCCGGCTCTTGAGGATACCCGCCTTAAATCTTGGATCCGCTGAGGAAGGAAAGCGAGGCTCTTCAATACATCTTGCAGAAGGCAGGGATGTGGATTTGATAAAGCTACAACGGCCAAGGCACGTTGTGACCCGGAGTACAGCTGCTCCACAAGGGTGTAAACCGCCTTGAGCTTGGTCAGCATGTTTTTCTTGAGGTTGGTACTCCTGGGGCCTATATGGTCACAAACATAACAATAAGCCGGAGATACTCGTCACACTAAATCTTGGAAGATTACAATGTTTAAAGGCTTAGAGTGACTTACCGAAGATGGCTGAGACCATTTGGGATATCTGCCGCTTTAAGTCGGACAGTTCGGTTGTTGCCTCTGCAAGTGATGCTTCTGCCGTTTCAGCCCGAGCCACTAATGAAGCCCTTTCATCAACCCAAGCTTTTTTCTCCGAGTCAAAATTTTTCTTCAATTTCTCTTGTTCAGAGATGCTTAATTCAAACTTGGAGTTTGCTTTTTGAGTTTCAAGCTCTTGAAGCTTCAGTTGGCTCTTCAGGTCAACAATCTCCGATTCAAATTGACTTATGGTGACCTGCATTGACATCGGGTTCTGGTAAGGATTATAAGGTAACATTCAAAGTCTCAAGCACCTTACAAGTAAAGATACTTGACACTTGGGGGCTAATGTATGCTGAAGAATTGTAAACCTTCTCTTGCCGGGTCACATATATTGAAGTCTCAAGCATTTTACAAGTAAAGATACTTGACATTGGGGACTAATGTGTCAATTCAAAGTTTCATGCTATCAACGGGTTAAAAGTATTCACTTTAAACCGGACGAACTAACAGTAAGTAGATTTCTAAGTCTATAGCATATTCATTCATAAGCGATAGACTTGGGGGCTGGTACAGTAAGTAAGGTTCAGGGAAAGTTAAAGTTATACCTCAGATTTATGTTGTATTTGCTTCACCATGTCAATTTCCAGGTCACGGCTATTGTGCACTTGGTTCAGATAACCTGAGACTATATCACCAATGCTTAGGTCAGCATAATCAGTGATATCTTGTTTAGCTTTCTGACGTTGGGCAAACTCCTCCTTGGCAGTGCACTGAGCAAGAACAGTAGGCTGGCCCGGTTCAACGTATTGGTTTTTCAGAAACACAACTTCTGGATCAGTTGTCTTGACCGGGCTATGAATTTCCGGGTTATCAGAATTGTGGACAACGTCTTTTGTAGGCGGGTCAGAGGGTGACACTGGAATATCAAGAGCCGGTTCAGGCGGTGGCTGAGGAGTGGAGCTGTCAGGAACGGATGAGTCAATTGCCGATTCAGGGACCACCGGGTCTTGGGATGGCTTATTCTTCTTTGCCCTCTTGCTGGGCTTCACTTGAAGGCTGTCAATCAGAGTGGAAGGGTGAGTATCAACATATAAGTATGGAAAAACTTAAAGTAAGAAAGGTTGCATTACCCAGGAGTTGTTTTAAAAACTGGCATGTTTGATTGCATCGATTCGTCGGAAGACGGAGAAGCATCCTGATAATTGGAGTCAGATGAATTGAGAGGTTGGCGAATTAGATCCGCCAAAGGAAAAGCAGAATGTAAATCGGAGGTAACCTCGGTTCGACGCTTCCTGGTTACATCAGGTAAGCCGGAGGATAGTTCGGTGTCTTGAGTGGCCCGAGTTTGCCTCTGGTTCTCAAGCTGTTGTTGCTTCAAAAGAAATTGAGGATCTTGATAAGCAAGTGCATGTGAAAATCTTACTTTCCGGGTCACCCTTCGGATCTTTTGCTTTGGCAAAGGCTCTGAGTCGGAGGAGATTATAGTTACCTCTTCATTGGCTGCTCGACTATTCCCTGTATCTTCCTGAAGGGATAAAATGTGAGACAGGTGATAAGAAGGGACTTAAGAAAATTTAAAGATTACCTCTTCCTCATCCGAAGAGCTATCCTCCAATCTAAGTAAGTCGGAGGCGCTGGGTTTCTTCTTCTTTGAGGTTCCTACCTTGGCGGCTTTCCTTTCAGCTTTCTTGGTCGTTCTGGCCTGTTTGGCAGCTTCATGGTCATATTTGACCTTCCAGAAGTCATCACCGGCCTGTGGAAAAAGTTAAAGAATTATGAGTATCAAGAAAGGTATAATATATCTGTAAACATTTGTTACGATTGATAACTTACTGCAGGGGCCGGGTTATTCTTGCAAAATGGAAGTAAGCCGAAGGCGTTGCTCATCACAGTGCCCTCCTTCAGCAGTGACTGGGTTGTAGCATCCACCACATCATCTGGTAAGTCGTCAGGGCTATGGCGTAGTGGATCATTCTTTTCTCCAGTATAAGTACACATTAAGCCGGGACGGCGGCTTAATGGAAGTATACGCCAAGTGACCCAGACTCGGACCAGATCGATGTCGTTTAGACCATTTCCCAATAGAGTTTTAATCCTCTTGATGGTGAAATTTAGAGGCACGCGTTCAAGGGTTGTCAGCTTGTCTGGTAGCGGATGATTAGACTCAAGGCGCAGGGCGCGAAAGCCGGCCAGAGGTTTTTCATCAGCAAGAGAAGTGTCCTGACAGTAGAACCACGTCTGGTTCCAAGATTTGGGGTGACTCGGCAACTCAGCATAAGGGAAAAGATAGTCTCTCCGTCGCTGGATTGAGATTCCGCCAAGCTCAAGACTGGGCCCGTTGGCACGTTCATTTTGCCGGTTCATGTAAAAAAGTTCCCTGAACAAAAGCAGACTTGGCTCCTCTCCCAGGTATACCTTGCAGAAGACTTGAAAATTGCAAATATTTGACACGGAATTGGGTCCTATGTCTTGAGGTCTAAGATCAAAGAAATTTAAAACCTCTCTGAAGAATTTTGAGCCGGGAGGAGCAAATCCACGACTCATATGATCAGTAAAAAATATTACTTCCCTGGCTTTGGGGTGAGGTTTTTCTTCAGACGGGTCAGGGGCACGGTACGACATGACGTCCTTTTTTGGCAGATGCCCAGACTTTACAAACTCAGCTAGTTTGCTATTGTCACTGTGGATGGAACCCAATTGCAAGTTACAGGGGCCTTGGTAGCCTTAGGAGCCATCACAGCAATTGGCCTATGGAAAAAAAAGAAGATCCGTTTCAATTTTAACCCGGAAGGAAAATCTTGATTAAAGTGGCGGCTTAATGAGGGGCCTAATGATATAAGGATGACTGTGCAACAATATTTAAGCCGCTACAAGTGTCAAGTGCAATTCAAAAAATTTCCGGGTCATGAGGAGCAGTCAAGGTTCTGTATCATTTATTTAAGCCGGATACCTCGACAGTTGTATTTCAGGACATTTACCAGAGGAGGTTTTCTGGGTGATGAAGACAAGTTTCACAGAGGACAGTTATTACTCTGGATCAAAATATTGCCCTGGAAAGAAAATTTCCTAGACCTAAAAACAAAGCAGAGAAGCTCATATACTCGAAAAGGGGTTCTACACAAGGGAAATGAGATCTATTCCTGCGCAAGATCAATACAAGTAAGCACCGCAGAAGTTCTATGTAGTTTTTACGTTCTAAACAGGGCGTTGGAGGAAAGAACTAGAGAAGGTTTGTGTCGGGCAGTGATGAACACCGACGAACTCGGCAAGAACCTAACGCAGATCTGAGAAAGGAAATGAGAAGAGCTCACAAATGCGGATGCACCGCGGAGGTTCGCCGTCGATCTCTGGTCGGAGTCAGGTCGATGCAGCGGCCTGAGTCGGTGAAGACGAGGGGTTCGACGGTGGCAGCGGCAGAGCACGGGAGGAGGCAAGAGTAAGAAGACCACTGGGGAAGACCTAGGTCGCTCTATTTATAAGGGAAGACTGACCGAGCGGGAGCGAAAAACGAGGAGATAACATTCATTATCCAGCGGCTCTGGTGCCTCGATTCTCGGGATGGTCAGTAAAGACAGAGATCCGTTGAAGATGTGACGTTATAAAAATAAAGCTTTAATGAAGATGACGTCACAGAGATTTAACCCGGAGTTAGATGATGACGTCACGGCGGGTTAAAATCCTTCGCGCAAGATAAAAGACTGCAGGGCAGTTCATAAGGTATTTTAAGATTGACATGAACCGGTTCAAATCAATCTAGGGCCTAATGTTGGGGATATAACTATTCGTGTAAGCCGCCCAGGAGGGGCCGGGTTACGCAAAGAGAACTCACCAGAGAGAAGCCCAAGACAAGGCATGAAGATGACGGTTCATAGGAAGCTTAAGGCCCACAGGCGACTTAAGGCCTATTGTAGTAAACTGCTGTAATAATATTACTTGTATCATAAGGTAGACTTAACTAGTCACCGAGCCGGACATTGTTTATAAGCCGGCCGGGACTCTGTAAGCCGCAGGGCGTCGACCTGTGTATATAAGGGGACGACCCGCTGGCGGCTTAGGGCAGGAAACAACTCATCGAGAGCGAGGCATAGCATATCTCGCTCCCTGGTCATCGAAACATCAATACCAACCCAACTAGACGTAGGCCTTACCTTCACCGTAAGGGGCCGAACTAGTATAAACCCTCTCGTGTCCTTTGTCCCAATTAACCCCTTCAAGCTTCCTAGTTGCGATGGCTCCACAACTAAGTCCTTTCACGAGGACATCTGACGTGACAATTCCACAACAAAATGTCTCTGCATATTTAATACCCTATCCTCAAATCGAATCATTAAACAAGCAAACATATGCAAACAATGCAAACATAACAGCAATCTGCCAAAACAGTATAGTCTGTAAAGAATGCAAGATTCATCATACTTTTCTAACTCCAAAAATTAAAATTAAAATACTACGCTGTATAAGTTTTATCAGAGCTCATCATGCAAAAATATTCAACATTATATCACTCTATGACTTTTCTAGGGAATTTTTGCAACAGCGGTAAATTTCTGTTTTCAAACAGCAACATGTAAACATGCAAAATAAGCATGGTAAAGGCTATCCTTGACATTTTTATTGAAAATAAAGATGAAAAATAGTATTCTAAATAACATAAAGCAAATACTAACAAAATAAAATGACGCTCCAAGCAAAACACATATAATGTGGTGAATAAAAATATAGCTCCAAGTAAAGTTACCGATGAACGAAGACGAAAGAGGGGATGCCATCCGGGGCATCCCCAAGCTTAGGCTCTTGGTTGTCCTTGAATATTACCTTGGGGTGCCTTGGGCATACCCAATCTTAGGCTCTTTCCACTCCTTATTCCATAGTCCATCGAATCTTTACCCAAAACTTGAAAACTTCACAACACGAAACTCAAAACAAAACTCGTAAGCTCCGTTAATATAAGAAAACAAACCACCACTTTAAGGTGCTGTAATTAACTCATTATTTATTTATATTGGTGTAATATCTACTGTATTCAAACTTCTCTATGGTTCATACCCTCCGATACTACTCATAGATTCATCAAAATAAGCAAACAACACATAGAAAACAGAATCTGTCAAAAACATAATCTATCAAAAACAGAACAGTCTGTAGTAATCTGTATCAAACATATACTTCTGTAACTCCAAAAATTCTGAAATAAATTGGTGGACCTGAGGAATTTGTCTATTTATCATATGCAAAAATAATCAACCTAAAAGCACTCTCCAGTAAAAAAATAGCTAATCTCGTGAGCGCAAAGTTTCTGTTTTTTACAGCAAGATCACAAAGACTTCACCCAAGTCTTCCCAAAGGTTCTACTTGGCCCAAACACTAATTAAAACATGAAACCACATCTAACCATAGGCTAGATGAATTATTTATTACTAAGCAGGAACGAAAAGTAAGAAACAAAAATAATGTTGGGTTGCCTCCCAACAAGCGCTATCGTTTAACGCCCCTAGCTAGGCATGATGAAATGATGCTCACATAAAAGATAAGAATTGAAAGATAAAGAGAGAATCATGAAGAATATGACTAGCACATTTAAGTCTAACCCACTTCCTATGCATAGGGATTTTGTGAGCAAACAACTTATGGGAACAATAATCAACTAGCATAGGAAGGCAAGACAAGCATAAGTTCAAAACTGTAAGCACATAGAGAGGAAACTTGATATTATTGCAGCTCCTACAAGCATATGTTCCTCCCTCATAATAATTTTGAGTAGCATCATAAATGAATTCAACAACATAACCAGCACCTAAAGCATTCTTTTCATGATCTACAAGCATAGAAAATTTACTATTCTCCACATAAGCAAAGTTCTTCTCATTCGGAATGGTGGGAGTATCATAAGAGACTTGAATACTATAAATTGTTTCCACATTAAAAGAGTAATGTTCAGAAAAAGGGTAATCATAATCATGACAAGTTTTATAAATATAATCATCACTACTTTTTATAGCATAAGTTTCATCACAATATCATCATAAGTAGCAACTTTGTTCTCATCATAATCGATTGAAACCTCTTCCAAGATAGTGGAATCATCACTAAATAAAGTTGACACTCTTCCAAATCCACTTTTATATTCATCACAAGAAGATTCAACATCCTCCAAAATAGTGGGATCATTACTTCCTAAAGTTGACACTCTTCCAAACCCACTTTCATCAATATAATCATCATAGGTAAGAGGCATGCTACTATCATAACAACTTTGCATATCAAAACTTGGGATGCTAAAAATCTCATCTTCATTAAACGTAGCATCCCCAAGCTTGGGATAAACATTAATTGCAGCAAATATATTCTCAAATATTTCATCCTCATCAAACATAGCTTCCCCAAGCTTGGGACTTTTCATATCATAAGCATAATCATTCTCATCATTAATAGTATGGATAGCACCAATAGTATAGCAATTATCATCAGGATGAGTAGTAGGAGCAACATCATTTGGGAGGGATACCTTTTTACCTTTGCTGCTCCTTCTCTTCCTTTTCTTCTTCACATTATGTGTGGGTTCAACCATCTTCTTTGAGCTCCTTATTGATGAGATTGGTTCAATAGAAAGTTCCTCCTCGTTACTTGATTTATCATAAGAAATAATAGGAGGATATTGGAGAGTCTCTTCCCTTTCATTAGTATTCTCATCATCTTCTATTTGCTTTCTTTCTTTATGTAATTGGCAATATAAGGATTTTCAATGCAATTCACCGCACAATACAAATAAATCTTCTCTAGATCAACATCAAGGAATTTCTTAAGGGGAAAAAATGGAAGATTCTTAGTTAAACATTTCAATTCTTCATAACCCAAAAGCAAACTAAGTTCATTATAATGTGCAAGGGAAATCAAATCATCACAATTTTTGGACACGATTCGATCATGAAATAATTTGCATAGGAGATGTAGATGACCATGTTCATTGCATAGTTCACAAGTACGGCAAAGGAAATGTAAATTTTCAGCACTCCCATTTAACTTTTCTTGCAACAATTTAGTTTCTAAATGCTTATGCCTCTTGCAATATATATCTTCTCTATTCGGTGTGTTCATGCAAACATGCACTCCACAAAAGTTGACATGCTTATAAGAGATATTTTCATCATGACTAGTGCAATCATCATTAGTACTATGGATATTCAAAGAGTTCATACTAACAACATTGCAATCATGCTCATCATTCAAAGATTTAGTGACTAACATTTTATAGATTTCTTCTTCTAGCACTTGAGCACAATTTTCCTTACCATCATTCACGAAAGATATTAAAAAGATGAAGCGTATGAGACAAACTCAATTCCATTTTTTGTAGTTTTCTTTTATAGACTAAACTAGTGATAAAACAATAAACAAAAAGATTCGATTGCAAGATCTAAAGATATACCTTCAAGCACTCACCTCCCCAGCAACGGCGCCAGAAAAGAGCTTGATGTCTACTACACAACCTTCTTCTTGCAGACGTTGTTGGACCTGCAAGTGCACATGTTTGTAGGACAGTAGAAAATTTCCCTCAAGTGGATGGCCTAAGGTTTATCAATCCGCGGGAGGCGTAGGATGAAGATGGTCTCTCTCAAACAACCCTGCAACCAAATAACAAAGAGTCTCTTGTGTCCCCAACACACCCAATACAATGGTAAATTGTATAGGTGCACTAGTTCGGCGAAAAGATGGTGATACAAGTGCAATATGGATAGTAGATAATGGTATTTGTAATCTGAAATTATAAAAACAGCAAGGTAGCAAGCGATAAAAGTGAGCGTAAACGGTATTGCAATGGTAGGAAACAAGGCCTAAGGTTCATACTTTCACTAGTGCAAGTTCTCTCAATAATAATAACATATATAGATCATATAACAATCCCTCAACATGCAACAAAGAGACTCAAAAGCCACTAATAGCGGAGAACAAATGAAGAGATTATGGTAGGGTACGAAACCACCTCAAAGTTATTCTTTCGGATCAATCTATTCAAGAGTTCGTACTAGAATAACACCTTAAGACACAAATCAACCAAAACCCTAATGTCACCTAGATACTCCATTGTCACCTCAAGTATTCATGGGCATGATTATACGATATGCATCACACAACTCAGATTCATCTATTCAACCAACACAAAGTACTTCAAAGAGTGCCCTAAAGTTTCTACTAGAGAGTCAAGACGAAAACGTGTGCCAACCCTTATGCATAGGTTCATGGGCGGAACCCGCAAGTTGATAACCAAAACATACATCAAGTGGATCAATAGAATACCCCATTATCACCACGGGTATCCCACGCAAGACATACATCAAGTGTTCTCAAATCATTAAAGACTCAATCTGATAAGATAACTTCAAAGGGAAACTCAATCCATTACAAGAGAGTAGAGGGGGAGAAACATCATAAGATCCAACTATAATAGCAAAGCTCGCGATACATCAAGATCGTGCCATAGAGGGAACACGAGAGAGAGAGAGATCAAACACATAGCTACTGGTGCATACCCTGAGCCCCGAGGCTGAACTACTCCCTCCTCGTCATGGAGATCGCCGGGATGATGATGAAGATGGCCACCGGTGAGGGATCCCCCCTCTGGCAGGGTACCGGAACAGGGTCCCGATTGACTTTTGGTGGCTACAGAGGCTTTCGGCAGCGGAACTCCTGATCTATCTTCTCCGTTGATGTTTTTAGGGTACGTGGACTTATATATGTGAAACAACTTGGTCGGGAGGTGCTTGAGGGGCCCAGGAGATAGGGGCGCGCCTAGTAAGGGGGGCGCGCCCTCCTATCTCCTGGCCTCCTTGAGGCTCTTCTGACGTGAACTCCAAGTCTCCTGGATCATATTCTTCCCAAAAATCACGCTCCCGAAGGTTTCATTCTGTTTGGACTCCGTTTGATATTCCTTTTCTTCCAAACACTAAAATAGGCCAGAAAACAGCAATATGGGCTGGGCCTCCGGTTAGTAGGTTAGTCCCAAAAGTAATATAAAAGTGTATAATATAGCCCGTAATCGTCCAAAACAGATAATGAAATAGCATGGAACAATAAAAAATTATAGATACGTTGGAGACGTATCAGGCACCCTCATGATTCACTTTGAATACAATGGCGCCTCCTTGATGCTCTTCAAGGTCTTCGACACGGAAGGCCGCCGGTTGGAGTGCTGCACCAGAGGAGGCAGTCAAGACATCAAGGTGGCAAGGGCTGGGCCTGCAACTCGCTCCCCCAATGCCTCCTCAGGCAGCAGGGTGATGCTTGGGAGTCCAGCGATCAACCTTTTTTACTGCCTCTTGTTGATAACATCCCCCGGTTTTCTCTATAACCAAGGAGGAGGTTGGCGTCTTGGCATGTGGCCACGCCAGAATTTTTGCGCGTACCTGGACACCAGGGGCTTTTTTACCAAGGGCTCTATTTCGTCCCGTCCTCATAAGACCGAATACCTTAGGGAGTGTTCGGCGTCGCGAGTTTGGCCCTATATGCATCAGCTTCGAATCATGTCTTTGGTCAAATGTTGGGTTTGCCCGGCTCCTGTGTTTTGCTGCCTTACGTTCCGTTATATCGGCTAACGCAGCACCAGGAGAACTACTATGATTGTGCCCCGGTTCGGCCAGGTGAGCACCTCAGTAGAGAAAGCCGAAAATTGACTATCATGGTATAGCGAGAGACTGGTCAACCACTCGATGACTTTTGGAATCTTTAGGATTCCCCCGCATTAACAAAGGGCCGCTTCCCGGTCAGGCACACTCGCGCCCCGAATTCGGGCGAGCGCGGTCCCCCAGGGGCTATTCAGTAGCCCCACTGTCAAACTCCTATGGCTAAGTGAAAGTGATAAAGCATTATAGTCCGGTTGCCTAGTTCACCGCGCCACCACCTCCTTTGTAGGACCAAGACGTTGGATTAAGTGTGAAAAGGCGCCTTTTTGCGAACACCCCCGCATTCTATGTGTGGGCGCTGAAGCCAATGATTGCCATCTTTCAGGTTATATACAAATATATACATTAAACGGCCGCACAGGAGGCATCATGATTCTTGCAAGCACAAGTATAAAAAGCTTTTTTCATAAAAAAATCATTTTACAAATAGTATAAGCTATACGAACACAATATCCTTCGAGCACTGCGACTCTATTATACGAGCGCCAGGAAGAACTTCCTCAAAATAGTGCTTGGCAGGTACTCGGCTTTCGTCCGAATCCCGGGACGCAACAATACTGGCCTTCATATCTGCCCAGTATGTTTTGACACGGGCAAGAGCCATCTGTGCACCCTCTATGCACGCCGACCTCTTCATTGCATCAGCATGTGGCACCGAACCAAGGAACTTCTGCACCAAGCCAAAATAACTCTTCGGCTCCGGCTTCTCCGGCCACAGACGACTCGCAACATACCTCATGGCGAGTCTGGATAACCTGTTCAGCTCCGCCCAGGTGGCCAAACGGTCGGATACTGATAGTGGGCGTTCTGGATTGTGGAACTGCGACCAAAAAAGCCCTTCCAATCCATGGTCACCTCGGCTATGGAAGTGTTCGGTCGTGTCCGCCGCACTTGCTGCCAAATCCAGATAAGCGTTTTCCGCACTCCACTGCCGGTCTAATGGAGCATACTTGGGGTCTCCGAACTTCATCTGCAGCATATAAGGCTTTCCAGCCGTGATATCTCCGGCCTGACACAACTCCTCCTTCATCGCTCTCATTGCAGAGCGAGTATCCTTGGCTTCGGCAGTGATCTTTTCAAGGTCCTTCTGAGCCGCCCTATCTTCTTGTTCAAGAAATTTACAGCGGTCGGTAGCATCCTTCAATTTTATGGCCATCTCGGCTATTACCTTCTTGCTC
This sequence comes from Triticum aestivum, assembly GCF_018294505.1. Lineage (NCBI taxonomy): Eukaryota > Viridiplantae > Streptophyta > Magnoliopsida > Poales > Poaceae > Triticum > Triticum aestivum. Next base: position 506,179,106 of record NC_057795.1, read on the forward strand.
TGGCAGTGAGCAGCCTGTTCGGCTTTTAGCTCTTCAGCCGCTTTAACGGCAGCCGCATCACTTTTCCTTGCTTGCTCCTTGGCTCGGGCAAGTTCCGCCCGAAGGTTCCCCACGGCAGCAGCACCATCTACATCAAGCACATATATATAAGGCCCAAGAATCGAGCTCCTATTACCGGGTGTCTTTGGAACATACCTTGAGCCTCGTCTAGCCGCTTATTTACAAGCGCGATGTCGGCATCTGCTACGTCAAGTTGCCTCTTTAGTTCGGCAGATTCATCAGTCTGGCTAGCCACCGAACGCCTCGCCACCTTCATGGAATAGGCGACATATTATACCTGGGGTTATGATCCTCTGTGCGCCGTCACTCGTGACGACACACAGAGTCTCAGGGGCTACTATTCATACAGGGCACATTTAATATGCGGCTCTACCAAAAGGTACACCTTTTTACGTACCTCAAAGCCTGTTAGTAAACTCCTGGCAGCCTCGTACAATCCGCTTTCCACGGATGAAATCCTTCCAATCACCGTACTCATCAACATACGGTGTTCTTTTGAGATGGACGCCCTACCAAGCAGATCCTTCAGCCCCTCCGACGGCGCGCCAGAGGGTGCCGGACTAGCCTGACGACCTTTTCCAGGGTCCGGACTTGGAAAAACCCTCCGGGACGATACCTCGGGGTCTCCAGCCTCGTGAGACGGTGCAACAAGGGGAGGCATTTCGCTCTCTATCATCTCTGAACGAAGATCCACTGAAGATGAGCTCTGCTGAGAAGGGTTGAGATCCGAACTGCAAGATAATGTTTCGGTTATTTTCCTCAGGAATAAAATAGGAGTGTGATTCATTATGGAACCCCTTCCTTCACTTACATCTCGGGGGAGAGCGGGTCCCCTTTAGGGGGCGATTCGGCCGAGGCGTTCTCCGGTGCCGAACCCTCTGGCGAAGATTTCTTCCCCCGTTTTAAGGTTATCACCTCCGGGTCTTCAGAGGCAGTCCTTTTCTTTCCCTGGTCGGGGGAGTTTTCGATTCTTCCCTTCCTAACAGCCTCCTTCGCGGAGGCGGTAGCTCCTTGGTTCCCCCCTTCGCCTTCCGTCGAAAGCGCGACCCCCAGCATCCTGGTCAGCATGGGATTCGGCACGGTCTCGGGCAGGGGGGCTGGACACCTGATCAGCTTTGCCTTCGTTATCCACTCCTGTTCAAAAGACAACTCTGCTAAAGGGTAATTTTGATAAAAATATGGATGGTGTGTACAAATACGGGGCTACTTACTTTAGCATCCGGGCGATTGCAGCTCAGACCTGCGCCCTCGGACAAATCCGGATACCTTGCTTGTGATCCGAAGAACAATTTGTACATCTCCATGGGTGTCATTCCCATGAAATGTTGTAGGACTCGCGGTCCCTCCGGATTAAACTCCCACAGGCGGAGAGGTCGACGTTTGCAGGGCAGTGTGCGGCGAATCACCATGACTTGCGCCACTACGGTCAAATTGATATCTCTTTCTAGAAGATCTTGAATACGGCCCTACAGCAAGGGCACGTATTTGGGTGGCCCCCAGATAAGTCCTTCATTAACCCATGACACCAGCCGTGGTGGGGGACCCGAGCGAAAAGTAGGTGGTGTCACCTATGTGGTGCCCCTGGGGGCTGTGATGTAAAACCAGTCCCGTTGCCATAAGCCGAGCTCCTCTTGAAAAGAGCCTTCGGGCCATGGAGCGTCGTCCATCTTGCTTATTATAGCTCCTCCGCACTCAGCGTGCTGCCCCTCGATCATTTTCGGTTCCACTTTGAAGGTTTTTAGCCACAATCCAAAGTGAGGAGTGATATGGAGGAAGGCCTCGCACATGACAATGAATGATGAGATCTGGAGGATGGACTCCGGAGCTAGGTCGTGGAACTCCAGCCCGTAGTAAAACATAAGCCCCCTCATGAAGGGATCAATCGGGAAGCCTAGCCCCCGAAGGAAGTGAGATGCGAACACCATGCTTTCACCAGGCTGGGGAACGGGAATAGCTTGCCCTTGAGCAGGCAGTCTATGCGAGATTTCACCGGTTAGATACCTGGCATCTCTCAGCTTTCGCACATCTTCTTCCGTAATGGAGGAAGGCATCCACCGGCCTTGAAGGTCGGAGCCGGACATCGTCAAAAGTCCGAAGCACCTAAAACTAGAGCTTTGGGTGTTGGAACTCGAAGCGAGGGGCGGATTTGATTGGTTTGAGAAGAAGGGAGTCGGGCCTTGGTTCCTTTATAAAGGAGGTGAATACCAAGAGCCCTCCCCGTAACCGTTTGAGACTCGCTTTCAATTAGGGAGTCATACCAAAGGCACGGTTGGGTTACCCACACCCGTATTGATGAGAATCCCGGAATAAGGGGACACGATCTCTGTTTTGAAAAGATGTGCCAGGGAAACCGCCTCGCTAAACGCGCTGAGGTGGAACAGTAAAACGATTCGAATGAAGGCCTGGCCGTGACGTCATGCTATGGAATACGTCAGCAGATCCGATTGGTGCACATATTATTCTCTCTACGGTGGAGCGTGGAACTTATTTTGCAGAGCCGGACACTACCCTGGTGTTCAACATCTTCTATGGAATATTCGGAGGAGGAACCCGCCTTGCAATGCCGAAGACAACTTGCACGCCGGACTCGTCGTCATTGAAGCCTGGTTCAGGGGCTACTGAGGGAGTCCTGGATTAGGGGGTGTTCGGATGGCCGGACTATGACCTTTGGCCGGACTCCCGGACTATGAAGATACAAGATTGAAGACTCCGTCCCGTGTCCGGATGGGACTTTCCTTGGCGTGGAAGGCAAGCTTGGCGATACGATATGAAGATCTCCTCCCATTGTAACCGACTCTGTGTAACCCTAGCCCTCTCCGTTGTCTATATAAACCGGAGAGCTTTAGTCCATAGGACGAACAACAATCATACCATAGGCTAGCTTCTAGGGTTTAGCCTCTCTAATCTTGTGGTAGATCTACTCTTGTACTACCCATATCATCAATATTAATCAAGCAGGAGTAGGGTTTTACCTCCACCGTGAGGGCCCGAACATGGGTAAAAACATCGTGTCCCTTGTCTCATGTTACCATCCGCCTAGACGCACAGTTCGGGACCCCCTACCCGAGATCCGCCGGTTTTGACACCGACACCCGAGCTCCTCGTGACTCCGGAGACGAGCGACGACAGCTACGTACCCCTGAGCTGACGTCGTGCCCGGAGCAAGGCGGCCGCATCTGGGTGCCGGCACAGCTGATCTGAATGGGGTTGGCGCCGGCCTCCCGTGGCCCACTATTGATGATGGCGTCAGCCGTGGAGGCGTGTGTAGCTAGGGCTCCTTAGGATTCGTGTCTTTTGTTCCCTGCGAGGAATCAGGAAAACACCCCGCGGGGCGTGTAAAGGGGTTCGCGATATCTTTTGTCGATATTATCCTTATTATGAAATGGCGCGAATGTCTGTCCTGTCCCGGCTTGGTTCCCCCTTTCTGATCTCGCGACGACTCGGTGCTCTACGCTGACAGGTCCCGGTCCCCAGGCATGCTTTAGCCGTTGGTGGTATTCCAGGTTGCGATGCCGTGGTCAAGGCCAGGAGGTGAGTGGACCAAGGTCCAGTAAGAGCCCCTGAGGCGTGATTCTCAAGAGGTCCCATTTAGCACGCAAGCAGCCACCGAGAGAGAGAGAAAGGAAGGCAATGTTGCCGTCATAGAGCCACATTTAGGTGGGGGTTTTGTGTCGCATCAATCAGCTATCGCAGGCGCGAAACTTATCTCGGAGGCATGGAGTCGTTCCATCGCGTCGTGCCGGACTCGGACGTCGGCAGCTGGGATGCAGCTAGGTTAGGCCTTGGTGAGCTTATCCTCTCCTTCCCACATTCTCCTTATCGCTCTACGCCCTCAGGTCCCGGCCCTCGAGCGAGCTCAGCCGCCGCTGGTATGCCAGGTCGCGATGCCGTGGTCAAGGCTAGGGGGTGAGGGCTGGAGAGCCAGTAAGAGCTCCTGAGTCATGATGCTCAGGAGCCCCCCTTTTAACGTGCAAGCGGATCACTGGGAAAGAGAGAGAGAGAGAGAGAGAGAGAGAGCTCAGGATGCCACCCGTTGTTGGACTCCGGGGGTTCCTGTAAACCAACATGAGAGTCGCACGGATCGCCATTATAATTGCCGGCCGACCATTGGTTGCTCTGAGAGTGGCGAGGGCACTGTGGGCCTGGTGAGGTGACGCTTGCAGGACTGCCATGGGCCAGAGCTCGACCACTCAGATTTGTCAGTGTTGTAGGGACGGACCCATGCGCAAGCGCCGTGCCAGCGTGAGTATTTCCAGTGGTAGGTGCCAATTGAGTAGATGATAATCGCAGACAGGTTAAGCATGAAAGGCAGATCAGCTTAGGTAATGCAGGAAGGGTACATGCCACTGGGTCAGGCCCGAGCGGTTTAGGAGATGATGCAGCCCGGGGGGCGCCCCCTAGCAAGGTAAGCTGAAGACATAAGCAAAAGGGATACATGTCGCAGGGACAGACCCACGCGACCTGGTAATGATGCAGCCCTGGGGGCGCTCCCAGCTGAAATGAACTTGGAAGATGTCACCTGATTCCGTTGCGGATGGAGGGGTGTTGGAGTAGCTGAAGATGCACGATGAGGAGGCCGGCCCTCATGAGCCACCAAAGCCCTGAGCCTCGGGAGGCTCTGGGGGCCTAGGTGGTTCCCTAAGGACCACCTCCATCTCCGCCAGAACCTCGTGATGCCTGGCCTCCTGAGCCGCCAGGATGCTCCGTAGATGGCGCTGGTAAGAAGCAACCGCGTTCAGCAGGCCAAAAGGCATGCGAACGTAGCTGTGCGGCGGACCCTTGCAACGTCCCACGTGCGAAGGCCAGAGGCGCTCCTGAGATGCGGCTCGGTTGAGCCCCGGTAAGTCAATCCAGACGTGCAGCCCGCCATCCTCGCCTGGATGGGGAGCTACGCCAGGCAGGTGGTGATCGCCACGTATGACTCTTGATTCCTGAAGCTCCTGACTGGTCTTGGTGATGAACTCCTGAGGGTCGGGCCTTCCTCACCTCGTGCCTTCCTGAGAGAAATGCGCTGCGAAGCACGCCTCCAAGTGGTGCCCGAGCGCCTCCCTTGTGATCTTGGCAAATTCTGAGACCCTCTAGAAGAGAGCCCCCGAGACCTGCTCGAGGAGGGCGCCGGGCGCGCCTTCCTATGAGACGGAGGGAGGCTCCCCTTGCTCGGGCGGAGATCTTGATGCGGCTCCTCCGAAAATGCCGACCTCCTGAGGCCTTGAGTCGGGCGATGTTTTCTTCTTCTTGGGAGCTACCTCAGGAGGGTTCTCGTTCTTGTAGTCTGGGTCTTCAATTGATGCAGCTTGAAATGCGCACTCGAGCGAGCACACCGCATCCTTCTCTTCACAGGGGACCGTGATGACTCCACCGCTTCCTGGCATCTTGAGGACATTGTAGCCATGATGGGTCACCGCCATGAACTTGGCCAGGGCCGGGTACCCGAGGATGGCATTGTATGGCAGGCGAATATGGGCGACATCGAAGTCAATGAGCTCGGTACAGTAGTTGTTGCGCTGTCCAAATGTGACGGGGAGGCGAACCTGCCCTATCGAAGTGGTGGAGCCGTCAGTAACTCCGGAGAAGGGCCTGGTAGGCTGGAGCTGATCATATGGCACTGGAAGGTTGTCAAACATCTCGACGGACAGGATGTTGAGGCCTGCGCCGCCGTGATTAGGGTCCTGGTGACCTGCACATTGCTGATGACTGGGGAGCAGTGCATTGGGAGGACGCCAGCTGTGGCCACACATTTGAGCTGGTCTGCTGAGCTGAAAGTGATGGCGCACATGGACCATCTGAGCGGGCGTGTGGCCTCGAGCTTCGGGAGGACTGCATTCACCTCGCGAGCAAACTGCTTGAAGATGCGCTGAGAGGCTGGGGCCTGGGCACCGCCCAGGATGCTAGCCACGGCTCGCGGCTCCTGGAAGCCCCCATCCCCCTTGTCCTGGTGGTGGTCATCATTCCTTCTTGGCAGCGGCAGCGGAGGAAGACCTGCGTTGCCTTGCGGGCGGTCCTCGCGAGGTTGATCCCTCCAGGCTCCCTCACGAGGCTGGTCCTGCCAACGATCCTCACGAGGTCGGTCACGCCACTCCTGGCGAGGGCCTCGGTCGTCCCATTGTCCTCTGCCTCTTCCTCTTCCGCGGCCGTAGCCCCGATCGTTGCGCTCGGGGCGTCGACCGACTCGCCCTTCGCGAACAGCCCTGAGCTCCTGGCATTCGTTGGTGTTGTGGGTGTAGAGGTTGTGGTAGGCGCAGAATCGGCTACCCTTGGACGACTCTGGCTGGTCCCTATCGCGCTTCATGTCTGGCTCTGCTGTGAGCACGGCTGCTCCTTTACGCTTCACGTCCTTGGCCATGGCCTTCTTCTCCTCTGGGTACAGCTGGAAGCTCGAGGAGGAAGAGGCATCCCTCCTCAGCTCTTGCGCACTTGGTCGCCAGGTTGAACAGCTCCACAGACATGCACAGGTCCTCGTGAATGGCGAGCTCCTCCTTCATCTTGACGTCGCGGACGCCATCGGAGAACACTAAGAAGATGGCCTTATCTGTTACCCTGAGAATCTTGAGGCGAGCGTTGTTGAAGCGTTGGATGTACTTCTGCAGGGTCTCTCCAGCCTGCTGCTTGATGCGAAGCAGGTCATGTTGGAAATATGCCCTAGAGGCAATAATAAAAGTGTTATTATTATATTTCTTTGTTCATGATAATAGTCTTTTATTCATGCTATAACTGTATTATCCGAAAATCGTAATACACGTGTGAATACATAGACCACAATATGTCCCTAGTGAGCCTCTAGTTGACTAGCTCGTTGTGATCAACAGATAGTCATGGTTTCCTGGCTATGGACATTGGATGTCGTTGATAACGGGATCACATCATTAGGAGAATGATGTGATGGACAAGACCCAATCCTAAGCCTAGCACAAAGATCGTGTAGTTCGTATGCTAAAGCTTTTCTAATGTCAAGTATCTTTTCCTTAGACCATGAGATTGTGCAACTCCCGGATACCGTAGGAATGCTTTGGGTGTACCAAACGTCACAACGTAACTGGGTGGCTATAAAGGTGCATTACAGGCATCTCCGAAAGTGTCTGTTGGGTTGGCATGAATCGAGACTGGGATTTGTCACTCCGTGTAAACAGAGAGGTATCTCTGGGCCCACTCGGTAGGACATCATCATAATGTGCACAATGTGATCAAGGGGTTAATCACGGGATGATGTGTTACGGAACGAGTAAAGAGACTTGCCGGTAACGAGATTGAACAAGGTATCGGTATACCGACGATCGAATCTCGGGCAAGTAAAATACCGCTAGACAAAGGGAATTGTATACGGGATCGATTGAGTCCTTGACATCGTGGTTCATCCGATGAGATCATCGTGGAACATGTGGGAGCCAACATGGGTATCCAGATCCCGCTGTTGGTTATTGACCGGAGAACGTCTCGGTCATGTCTGCATGTCTCCCGAACCCGTAGGGTCTACACACTTAAGGTTCGATGACGCTAGGGTTATAAAGGAAGCTTGTATGTGGTTACCGAATGTTGTTCGGAGTCCCGGATGAGATCCCGGACGTCACGAGGAGTTCCGGAATGGTCCGGAGGTAAAGATTTATATATGGGAAGTTCTGTTTTGGTAACCGGAAAAGTTTCGGGCGGTATCGGTAATGTACCGGGACCACCGGGAGGGTCCCGAGGGTCCACCAAGTGGGGCCACATGCTCCAGAGGCATACATGGGCCAAGTATGAGAGAGCACCAGCCCCTAGGTGGGCTAGGGCGCCTCCCACCATGTCCCATGCGGCTAGAAGGGGAGAAGGGGCAAACCCTAAGGGGATATGGGCCTTAGGGCCCATATTGGTGCGCCTCCCTCTCCCCCTCCCCTCTTGGCCGCACCCCAAAACCCATCTAGGGCTGGCCACCGCCCCTAGGGGGTGGGAACCCTAGAGGGGGCGCAGCCATCCCCTTCCCCTATATATATTGAGGCATGAGGCTGCCCATTACACGCGATTCGATCTCTCGTTGGTGCAGCCCTGCCCCTCTGCCTCCTCCTCCTCTCCCATGGTGCTTGGCGAAGCCCTGCGGGATTGCCACGCTCCTCCACCACCACCACGCCGTTGTGCTGCTGCTGGATGGAGTCTTCCTCAACCTCTCCCTCTCTCCTTGCTGGATCAAGGTGTGGGAGACGTCACCGGGCTGTACGTGTGTTGAACGCGGAGGTGCCGTGCGTTCGGCACTTGATCATCGGTGATTTGAATCACGACGAGTACGACTCCATCAACACCGTTCACTTGAACGCTTCCGCTTAGCGATCTACAAGGGTATGTAGATGCACTCTCCTTTCCCTCGTTGCTAGTTTCTCCATAGATAGATCTTGGTGACACGTAGGAAAATTTTGATTTTCTGCTACGTTCCCCAACAGGTCACCCACGGCCAGAGGGCGGTCGCGAGTGCGCTGGAAGTTGGCGATGAAACGGCTGCGCATCTCATCCCAAGAGGAGATCGAACCAGGAGGCAGGTTCAGGAGCCAGGTGCGGGCACCATCCTTGAGTGCCATGGGAAACAAGTTTGCCACGTCCCTTTCGTCTCCACTTGCCGCCTCGATGCCCAGCTCGTAGAGCTGCAGGAAATCCACGGGGTCGGCAGTGCCGTCGTAGCGGGGAGGCAGGTCGGGCTTGAACTTGCCAGGGCAGGCGACGCTGCGCAGCTTGGTGGTGAAGGTGCGGCAGCCTGTCGTGGCTACCGGAGCTTTCTGCAAACGCGGGGCCCGCTCTTGATGATTCTCACGCGCTGCCGCCTGTGGCAGCATGGGGTCTTGGAGTGCCGGTGCAGGGACGCGGCCTTGCCGCACCGGTGCGGGGAGCACGTGAACGCCTTCTTGAGGACGAGGGATCTCTTGACAGTTTCTTTCTTGCCGCGCGGGCGCCGGACGCGGCAGGTCGCGCCTAGGGCCGTGCGCCTTGGAGCCAGGGCGCCTTCTCGTGGAGGAGGTGGCAGAGGCACCCCCTGAGCTGCATCGCCCATGCAGGACGGAGGGCGAGGCAGCGAGAGGGACTGCACAGGGGAGCCCCCTGCGGCACTGACAAGCTCGGTGATGCGAGCGAGCCACTCCTCGTAGAGTTCGTCGATGGGGCTATAGTGCAGGAGCTCACGCGCTAGGAGCAGCGCGGCGTGCGCGTCTGTGGGGACGCAACGAGCGTGAGATGACGAGCCAGCTGGGGTCAATGACGGAGTGGCGGTGCGGCCTTCCCGCCGCACCGAAGGGTGCAACAAAGATGTTTGCTGCTCGTTCCCCGTCGGGCAGGTGGCGGCGTGGGTGGCAGGCAACGGGGAACGACGAGGAGCCCCACCGATGGGAGCCGTCTAGGGAACGTGGGTAGCGAGAGCAGCCCGGTGCTCCGCGCGAGCTTGGCGAGCATCTGCCATGGGTGAGATGAAGCGATGGGACGCAGACGAGCGAAGAAAAGATTCCGGCGCACCCCTACCTGGCGCGCCAAATGTCGGATATCGGGTTTTGGAAAAATCCTTAAGGTTCGAACTCTGGGGTGCGCGCGGAGATCTTCTCCCTACCGATCCACGCCCACTACTTCGCCACGATTCTAAGCTAACAAGATGAACGGCACAAGGGACACGAGATTTATACTGGTTCAAGCCACCATTATGGTGTAATACCCTACTCCAGTATGTGGTGTGTGGATTGCCTTTTGGGATGATGAGGAACAGTACAAGGGGAAGAACAACCTCGCGAGGAGAGGTGTTCTTGTGCTGGTGTTGTTGGTTCTGGTCTGAATGGCTCCCCCTCTATGGTCGTGGCTAGTCCTATTTATAGAGGCCTTGGTTCTCTTCCCAAATATTGAGCGGGAAGGGATTCCACAATGGCGGGATTTGAAGGCGGACAGCTAGTACAAGCTATCCTGACTAAAGGTGGTCTTCGACTGCCAAAGGCACTGGCGATGACGCCACCTTGGGCTCCTCGGTGACCTTCGTCTTGTCGTCATGCTGGTCTTGGTCTTGTTGCACCAATATAGAAACCTTTGCTTGATGCCTCGGTACCCCGCGCCTGCGCTTGCCTCCTTTGCACCAAAGAGGAAACAAGGACACTGCGCCGCCCGGCGCCCGCCTGGTCTTGCGTCATGCGCACCTCGCGAGGTACTCATCGCCTTGATCTCTCAGCCTCCTCGTGAGCCTGCTTGGTGAGGCCGCCCCTGGGGAGGCCTTGCATCGTCCGCCCCGCGAGGCTTGGCCCCTCGCGAAGGTCTTGAACTTGGGTTGATGAAGACGGGCCGTACTGGGCCACTGATGAGCCACGCCGCAGGCCGCAGGCAGGTAAGTTTGGATACCCCCATATCCAGGACGCCGACAACCACCACCGATCTTTGTCGCACCGGCCAGATCAGATCTAACTGGAGGCCAAACCACGCATGCAGCCGACCCGTCCATCAGGCCCTCCACGCCGCCGACACCGATCCAATGTCAATGGCATGCCGCCGCCCGAAGCAGGCTGGTCATCGCACCGCCAAGACCCGAATGGCCGGGCCTCCTCACTCCAAGGGGGCCCGCACCACCCCCATGTCGCGTAAGAGAGGGAGACCCCCGCCACCGTCGTCGGCCCTCACGCTTAGCCCAGCGGCCTCCCATGTTGGTGACGGAGGGAGGAGAGGAATGAGGTGATGCCCTTGACGGCGAGGGTTACGGAACCACCCGAGTTGCTCGAGCTCCGGCGACGCTGGGGTCGGGATGGGATGGAGAGAGGATGATGAGAGGGTTTCGAATCCAATCTCTATCGTGAAGGAGGTGGCGGGATGATGGAGATCGACGGCAGCGGCGGAGTTCCCTCGTGAGGAGAGGTAGGATCATTGTGCCATGATGCCTTCCTTTGGCTAGGTACTTTAAACAGGTAAGACCGAATAGTAAAATCAGCTACAATATTCTTAATTGTGATGTCACTAGAGTAGTTCTCATTGCATAAGACCATGACATTACGGGCATCTCAGATTTTTCATGGAGGTAGCCTTAAACACACCGTCGACGCTTTTGGGATGTCTTATGACCCTATCGCCGACACCATTGGTGGTAGGGTTTAAAGGCGTTGACGGTAGACTTCTGCCACATCAGTGGTTAGCGGTCACAGACGTAAAATGGACATAGGGCTGCCGTCGTTGACCATGATGATAGCCATTAATCCTACCACCGCCACTTGACGGTAGGCACGAAGGTCAGTTCATGCAAAAGTTTCGAAACAAGATCAAATCATGCTTAACTTCGTTAATAAAATGATAACAGTGTTTCCACAAGAAAAGGAGAAAAATACAGTGGTTTTGGCCCTCTTCGGCACGACTTGAGCGCCAGTAGCACCGCTACATATCCTATCTAGCTGGCCACTCCTGGATATACAGAGTAGCCAACCAGTCCATGATATTTCTTGATATCTTGCAACCATACAAATCCATTACGTATCTGCTGCGCAACATGTGTTACATACATGCATCATGTGACATGTCCAGTGACCACATCGATCATAGGTGGCCATGTCACATCTTATGCGCTGGTACTCCAGATGCGGTGCACTGCATCAAGGTGAAGGTGCATGGGACACGAACTGCAGGAACTCGTCGTCGCAGAGGAGGCGGCCCATGGTGTCCGGGGCGAGGCACACCTCCACGTCCACGCTGCCGTCCCCCGCCTGGCCCGGGAACGCCGACATCTTGCCGTCGAACTTGTTCGCCCGGCCGCTCCGCACGGCGAGCGCTCTGCCCCAGCCGAAGTCGTTGCCGTCGTACATCGGGAACCGCGGCGAGCTGCCCATGGTGAGCGCCGCGCCGTCGGGGTTCCCCAGCGGGAAGCACCGGGGCGCCGCCTCCCAGTCCGCCGCGGCCTGCCGGATGGCGCCGTCCTCGTGCGCCACTACGGTCGTGTGCAGCTTGGCCGCCGCCCACCCGAGGTCGTGGGAAGCCAGCTCGGACACCGTCGCCGTCGTCGCCACGCTCTGGATGGCGTTGCCGAAGTAGACCGGGGAGATCTTCGGGCGCAGGCGGTGACGGCAGTTCACCGCCATGCGGAACGTTGTCGTCGCGTCGGCGGCCAGCTGCAGCCGCGCTCGCGTCACGGCCCTCCACATGTGCGCGCACATCGACTGGAAGGAGGAGATCTCCCCGCAACCTCCCTGGACCTTGAGATCATGCACGAGCTTGCCGTTAACCTCGTCATCTTCGTTGGTTTTTCTGCAGCGGTTGGCCGCCGCCTTCAGGCCGCGAATTGACGCGGCGCTGAAGTGGATGACTCGCTCACGGAGGGGCGCCGATGCGTCGAACGTCACTGCGGGGCCGTCGCGCCCGGAGAAGCGGAGGACGGCCGTGGAGCCGCCAAAGAAGTTGCGGCTGAAGTCCGGCGGCTGGACTGGCTCGCCGCGGCACAGCCCAGCCCACGTGTTGAAGAAGTGCCAGAATGAGGTGCCGTCCACGACAGCGTGGTTGGCGACGAGGCCGACAAAGACAGCGCCGTCGCCGAGCACCGTGACCTGAAACGACGTGAGCGGGCGGCGGTGGCCTTCGTAGCTGACGGTGCGGTCCATCGGAAACAGATCTTTCGTCAGCCTGGTGGGCACGTCGGCGTCGCGCACGAGGAACTCGGCGAGCGACAGAGCGGGCGCCACCGCATGGTAGAACTCGACGGCACCGTCGTCGCACCGGATGACGATGCGGTCGTCGGGGAGCGTGACGAGCCGTCCCGCGAGCGCCGGGAAGACGCCGAGCGCGCGGGACAGTGACAGCGCGAGCGACGACACGAGGCGGGCGTTCGGCATGCCCGCGGGCGGGAAGAAGAGCCCCTTCTGAATGTAGTGGCACGACAGCATAGGCATGTCGGAGACGGGCAGCTTGAGGTCTCCAACCGGCGAGGCGCCCTCCGGCAGAACCAGCTGCTTGGAGACGACGGTGATGATCGGCGCTGGCGCGCTCGCGCAAACCATTTGGTTTAGCACGGCCATGGACGCAGGTGCCGGTGCAGCCTCCACCACGACGTCGGCGGAGATCGGCGGAGCCATACTGTGTGTAGTGGCTGCTGCGCGCGCTCTCAGTGATGGCGTCACACAAGATGGCGTTGGGCATCGCTCGGTGGTCGACACGTTATATAGGCATGGAGATGGGTCTGGGTTCATGCATCTCGCCTTCTCCTGTTCATCTTTGTACTACATTGTTGCGAGGTGGGCCGTGGGCTGTGGTTCCCAGGTACACTTGAGTGGATGTGCTGATAAGAAGTCGTCCTTCCTGGCCAGAGAAAGCAGAGAACCATAGAATAGACGAGGGACCGCCGTTGGATCAAAATCCAACGGTTCACAATGCTGAAAATATGTTAGTTTCGATCGATTTTCTCCAAACCGTTGGATTCAAATCGTCACCTG